>NC_069502.1:455130662-455263162 GCF_027579735.1 Bombina bombina
GATAACATCTATTTTCTCCCCAATGACACCTATCCCTACAAATGCAGAACTGACAGGCGGTCTTATCCCAAAAGAATTTACGGAACAGGGATTAGGAAACACAATCCCACTTGCCCGCCTAATAGAGAAAGGCAAACTAAAGGACAGTACCCACCTGGCAAAAATTGCCGGAGGTGCCTTTACACCATGGCTTAAATATGCTCAATTAGCACATTTGTTAGGGATGCCCCCCCCACAAAAAAAAACAGGACCTTCTTAGAGAAGCCACAAGTTTTGAATGCTTATGTTTGGCGGATATGCTGCCTCAGGGATCTTTGTCGATAGTTAAGAAACTCTTAGACAACTCTTCCACACCCCCATTACCACCATTTGCCTCACATTGGTGCACAGAGCTAGGGATTTCATTCAACAAGAAACAATGGCAAAATATATTCTACCACACACACAAGTAATCCTCCTCCAGAGAATACTTGAGCTAAATCATAAAATTCTATTCCACTGGTATTTTACCCCGGAAAGGATCAAACTTATATATCCCAATGCCAATGCCTCTTGCTGGAGAGGTTGTGGATTGCCAGGCACCATGTCTCACATTTGGTGGCAATGTAAATATTTGTCCCCTTTTTGGAGAGACGGAGAGACGTAGAGACTTTCTATAATGAATTGTTAGGAAATACCTTCATACTAAGACCAACAACTGCCCTCTTCAATTACAACCCAGGGGCTCAATGCAAAATAAGGTGGAAATTACTACAAATGGGCCTTAATAGCGCAAGATTATTAATAGCAAAAAAGTGGAGATCCCCCTCAATACAAGTGTGGAAGCTCAACACATTAGAGCTCCTCTCTTGCGAGGAGTTCTCATACTTTAGCACGGGAAATACGGCCTTATTCCAAGTGGTCTTGTTTTACTGGGAATCTCTTAACCACTCATCCTCAACACAATAGTGATCCTTCTCCCTCTCCCATCTCACCCCCCCCCCCCCCGCCCCTGCAGCTGAGCCCTTCACTTCTCTTTTTCTTGGCGGAAGCTCATCAAACGGATGTTCTCTTCTCTCCCTTTAGACTTAAATCTTTCTTCTTGCAAGCCGGTCTAATACTGTACCAGCACTGACACTGTTAAGTATTTTATGCTTGTTATTGGTTACACAAGGATTCTTAGGGACAGGCATTACCAATATAAGCAATGCATCACCAGATCCCAAAATGTACCCTAGTAGGACTTCTTTATAAGACTTTTTATGGCGTGCTTTATACAAGGACTATGTATAAAACTATACCAGAGCCATAAAGGAGAAACTGCATATCACTGAGAACCTTGGATTCTTAAGTTATTGCTGGACAATGATTCATATTGAATAATATAACAGAATGTACATGTTTTTGTAGTCTCAATATTTTTCAATTTAATATTGTAATATACATAATTTACCAATAAAACCTTTGGGAAAAAAAAAAGAAAAAGAAACATCATCCCAATACCTTAAGCTGAGGTTCTTCTTCATCCAGAAGTGAAAGGATCCCAGCTAAAGAAATATAAAGAAAATTAAAAATGTCTCACTGAATTATTAAATTAATGTTATAATTCTCTACTTCACCAGCTAAATCGAGCACGCTGTGAACACATGCTTATAATTTATGTTTAACTTGATAGTGTGTGTGACATTTAGCTACAAAACAGTTTACATAAAGTATGTTTTAATATTTTTATGATGTGCAAGGCTTGCATTTGCAAGGCAAATTAACAAACCATTCAGATTAGTCTTTCCCTGACCCACTAACTGCTAGTGGGATAATAGGTGATAAAAATCTACTTAAGTTGTAACATATTAAGGGTATGTACTATGTATATACATTTTGTGTAAAGTATTGGTTGTGTTAAACTATGACATATCACGTAGATATGTGCAAATCATTATTTTTTTTTACACAAATGCCCACGTTCTGCGACATTCGGCTCTTTATGAAGCCAGGTTTATTTAGAAAAATGGCAACACACAAATATCTGTGCAAATTAGTTAAATGTCTGTTGCAGTTTGTTCCCATTAAACCGTGCCTGAAAGAGCCCGCACACCACAGATCTGCAGACTGCTAAAGGCTAACCGTGTTACATATCTTTCCTTAATTAGCTTGAGCTGCTCTCAATTGCAAAACAATGTACTTTATACTAATATTATACACTAACTAGTCTTATCGTCTGCAGGCTCAAGCCCAAATTGGCTTCTCCAAATAAGGCAAATAGCGATGGAGTTTGAGTACAGAAAAACAATTGCAGTAAAAACTATATATTTTTTTTTTTTTTTTTTTTTAATTACACTTGGTTCAAATTTCCCTTTAACCAGTAAGCACACATAATCTGCTCCAGTCTACTTTAATATTGAACTCCTGAATTTGTAAGAGTAAAGTTTCCTTGTGGATTTAACTGTTAAACCCATGTTTTAGAACATTCTTTAGTGTACATATCAAGATACAAATAGTCCAGCTGCAACAGTTAAAATAGAGTGTTATTTGTTTTACATAGGGTCCAACGGAAAAGACAGCAACATTTTGGGGGACGCAACACTTGCCCTTAGTCATGCTTGGTTAAGGCCAAGTGTTGAGATTGAAATGTTGTAACCTTTCCTATGTAAAGTAAATAATGATCTATTTTGACTCTTGCAGCTGGAGTATTTGTATCCTGATATATGCACTAAGGCTTGGCAAGCCTCGCTAGGGATGGTAGCATTACAGTGCTCTCTCTACATTGTTTTCATTTAAAAGTGTTTGACAGCCAGTATGTTTGTCTGAGTGTGCCTATTTGCTATTACACAAAAATACAACATAAAAACACAGGGTGACTTGCAGATACTGCAAAGTACTACTTCATGAGTGATTTAGTATTGAGAATAATTTGGTCGAAAAATCTGAAAACACTATACAGGGAGCACATTTAACTTATTGCTTCATTTTGCCACTATACTGTATTCCTTTCCTTGTTCTTTAACACAATGGACTGTAAACAACTCAGCATCTCAGTGACTCAGCGAAACCAAGCCTGAGCCAAAGGCTTCCAACAGTGAACTTTTAAAAGAGAACCTGCGGTCATATATTCTCACTCACCACCAAAGATCTCTTTTAAGCCTGTTGGGCCAATAATCTTTTATTCCATTCATGCTCATTCACTGTTCTGGGCCCAGCAACCAGGGCCGTGACTCAGCAAATCCGTTACTTTGCTTTCACCACATCCCCTCTGCAAAATATAGTGAAGAGTATTCTTACCAGCTGAGGTGATCATGTTCTCGGTGTCTTAGATATGTGCTTCCACGACCACCGGTATCTCTACTCCCGGCAAGAAACAGTATCAGTCTGCGGCGTCCGGCGCACAACACACGTCACTAAAGAACCGGAAGCGCTGCAGAAAGTTGTCACCCGGTGTTGGGAAATATTACTGTAATCTGACATTTTTGATGCTGGCAACTTGATCTTCCTATACATGAATTGCGTGATTCGGTTTTTATCTGTGTTTCAGTCATTGCAGCGGAGCATTTATTAATACAAAGCCAAATAGATTGTAAGGATAGCTCAATAAATTGAGTTTGATTTACGACTTTACAGTGTGTGACCTAGTGCTTGAAAGGTCGCAGAGGTAAAATCTAAGTTTAGCGTTCTAAAAAAAATTTCTCGGCCATATCGCATTATTTTACTTCACAAATTGGCATGGGGGTTCAGATTAGGACTACCAACAATACTACAGTGTTTGTGTCTCCAGGAACAAAACGGGGAGCCATATTTTGGGGTGTAAAGACCCTGTTCTCCCCATAGACTTTCCCCAGCCAGCCAGCTCTGATTACCTACATGGATACATTGTATCAAACCCTCAGCCTACAGGTTTTTATACATTTGTAACTGTTTATTGTACACAGATACTTACAGCAGCCCTGTCAGTACCTACTGTACAAACTGCTGAGAAAATAATGAGCACACAGCACAGCCTTAAAGGGATAGTATAGTCAAAATGAAACTTTTATGATTCAGATAGAGGATGCAATTTTAAGCACTTTTCTAATTTACTCCTATTATCAATTTTTCTTCGTTCTCTTGATATCTTTATTTTAAAAAGCTGGAATGTAAGCTTAGAACCCATCCTATTTTTGGTTCAGCATCTGGATAGCGCTTGCTTATTAGTGTCTATATTTAGCCATCCAATCAGCAAGCGCTATCCAGGTGCTGAACCAAAAATGGGCTGGCTCCTAGACTTCCTTTCCAGCTTTTTAAAATAAAAAGTTTCTTAAAATTGCCTGCTCTGTCTGAATCATGGACGTTTATTTTTGACTAGACTATCCCTTTAAAGTGAAGGTCAATTTTACAGTAATTGACTACCACAATGCATTAAGCAATATTGCATTCATGTAGTCGCTACCTTTTTTATTTATTTATAAGTTTAGTTTCAGAAATAAAGAAGTTTGAAAATCAACAGTTTAGATCACGACTCCTCCCCCGCACTACTTCCTTGTTCTCCTGTTGTGACGTAGCAAGCGGTCCCAAGCGCGTTCACGATCGGGAATAAAACTGCGCATGCGTATCTTTTATACAGACTTAGAGTGATGTTGCTTCTACAATACATAAAATGTTTTGATAAAGATAAAAGAAAAATCTTCAATAGATGGGACATCTACTATACATAAATGCCAGTGTAAATTATAGTAGTTGTTTTGTATCAAAGTTTTTTAAGAGGATGCTGACTACGCATGCGCGTCTCATGAACGAGCATGAGGAAGAAACAGGGCTATTGCAGCTTTAATGCATGCGCATAGCAATCACGTGATGTTCCCAGAAGTATTGAATATTGAATAGGACTAGCCTGTCAATCACTTTGAGAAAATGGCGGGCGGAGGAAAGAAGTGTACCGGAGGCTGTTTATAAGGGAAAAAAACAGTGAGCGTTAGCGAGTCAGCCAAACTTGACCTTCATTTTAAAGGGCAGGATAGCACCTGGTCACACAGTCTAAAAGGGACAGACAAAAAAACACACAGCCTTGAAAGGGTCAACTAGCACCACACGCCCACCGTCTTAAAGGGACATATCGCAGTAATGTTCAAGCAGCGCAACCTTAAAGGGCAGCTCGGCACTTGCTCACGCAGTCTTAAAGGGACAGGCGCACACAACCTTTAGTGGGTAAAAAAAAGGTTGTGATGCTTGAACATTACTGTGATCTGTCCCTTTAAGGGTCTGTGCGCAGGTGTCGAGCTGCCCTTTAAGGTTGCGCTGTGTGAACATTGTGTGAACATTACTGTGATCTGTCCAATTAATGCTATGTGCTTGTGGTGCAAGTTGTCCCTTTAAAGGCTGTGAGTGCTCTGTGTGTTTGTGTGCATGCTTGTGTCACTGTCCTGTTAAGACAGGGCGTTTCTTTAAGGCTGCGTGCATCATGTGTGGATGCATACTATCGCTCCCTTTAAAACTGTGCGTGTTTACCCACTAAAGGTTGTGTGTGCCTGCCCTTTCAAGACTGTGTGAGCAGGTGCCTAGCTGCCCTTTAAGGTTGCGCTGCATGAACATTACTGTGATCTGTCCCTTTAAGACTCTGTGCGCAGGTGCCAAGCTGCCCTTTAAGGCTCTGTGAGCAGGTTTCGAGCTGCCCTTTAAGGTTGCGCTGCGTGAACATTACTGTGATCTGTCCCTTTAATGCTAGCATCCCTTTAAGGCTGCATGCATCATATGTGGATGCATACTTTTGCTCCATTTAAAACTGTGGGTATTTACCCAACAAAGGTTGTGTGTGCCTGCCCTTTTAAGACTGTATGAGCAAGTGCAGAGCTTCCCTTTAAAGTTGCGCAGCTTGAACATTACTGCAATCTGTCCCTTTAAGACGGTGTGCGTGTGGTGCTAGTTGACCCTTTCAAGTTTGTGTGTTTTTTGTCTGTCCCTTTAAGACTGTGACCAGATGCTATACTGCCCTCAGCAGTTTGTACAGTAGGTACTGACAGGGCTGCTGTAAGTGTCTGTATACAGTAAACAGTTACAAATGTATAAAAACCTGTAGGCTGAGGGTTTGATACAGTGTATCCATGTAGGTGAGCAGAGCTGGCTGGCTGGGTAAAGTCTATGGGGAGAACAGGGACTTTACACCCCAAAATATGGCTCCCCTTTTTGTCCCTGGAGACACAAACACTGTAGTATTGTTGGTAGCCCTCATCTGAACCCCCATACCAATTTTTTAAGTAAAATAATGCGATATGGCCGAGAAAATCATTTAGAATGTTAAACTCAGATGTTACCATCAAAAATCTGCTGTGCTTTTCACCATTTTATTATTTTAAAGGCAAGAATATCTATATTAAAGGGACAGTCAAGTCCAAAAAAACTTTCATGATTTAAATAGGGAATGTAATTTTAAACAACTTTCCTATTTACTTTTATCACCAATTTTGCTTTGTTCTTTTGGTATTCTTAGTTGAAAGCTAATTCTAGAAGGTTCATATACTAATTTCTTAGACCTTGAAGACTGCCTCTAATCTTAATGCATTTTGACCACTAGAGGGCATTAGTTCATGTGTTTCATATAGATAACATTGAGCTCATGCACGTGAAGTTACCCTGGAGTGAGCACTGATTGTCTAAAAAGCAAGTGTGTCAAAAGAACTGAAATAAGGGGGCAGTCTGCAGAGGCTTAGATACAAGATAATCACAGAGGTAAAACGTGTATTTATATAACTGTGTTGGTTATGCAAAACTGGGGGGTGGGTAATAAAGGGATTATCTTTCTTTTTAAACAACAACAATTCTGGTGTTGACTGTCCCTTTAAATGTTTCCTGTGCACCCAGTTGCACTAGTAACATACACAGGCAAACAGCGTACGAGCACATTTTTCCCACGCAGACATTCTGTAGTGTACTTCTGAGCATACAGAAATATCGGATGCATATGGTTAGATAGTCAAGTGAATGAGAAATTGTGAGAACTTTTGTCAGAAGTGTTTTACAAACAAAACTATATTGCAAGAATCCATGTGCGTAGATGCCACATGAGTGCTTACCAATATTCACACCAACACTTTTTTCTTTTGTACGTTTAATGAGAATATTTTACAGCACAATGTACAGTGCAAACAAAAGTTTTAATCTCAATAGACCCAGTCAACAGCCTTGACTGGGTAACAGAATTAGAAAATATACTTGAAATTAGCTACCAACAGCTTAAACTATGCATGCGCACATGGACATCGCTGCTTTAAAGGGACATAAAACCTCAAAATGTTCTTTCATGAATTAGATAGTGCATCTAATTTTAAACAACTTTCCAATTTACTACTATTATCAAATTTTCTTTGTTTTCTTGTTATTCTTTGTTGAAAAGCAGGAAGGTATGCTCATGAGTGTACACGTGTCTGCAGCACAATATAGCAGAAGTTCTGCAACAATGTTATACATTAGCGAGTACTAGTGTCTCCGGCATGTGCACGCTACCTACCTAGGTATCTCTTCAACAAAGAATAACATGAGAACTAAGCAAATTTGATAATAGAAGTAAATAAACTTTTTTTAAAAATTGTATTTTTTATCAGAATAATGAAGGATTTTTTGAGGGTTTCATGTCCCTTTAAGATTGAATAGGAGACTTATTTTCATCTCTGTGCAACGGCAAAGAGAATGACTGGGGTGGGCGGAGCCTAGGAGGGACTATATGGTCAGCTTTGCTGGGACTCTTTGCCATTTCCTGTTGGGGAAGAGATATCCCACAAGTAAGGATGACGCCGTGGACCGGACACACCGTTGGAGAAAGTAATTTATCAGGTAAGCATAAATTCTGTTTTTTTATCAGAATAATGAAGGATTTTTTGAGGGTTTCATGTCCCTTTAAGATTGAATAGGAGACTTATTTTCATCTCTATCGAGATTTTTTCTCCATTGACTTTTATGGGGAATGCGAAAATGTGATGGTGTTTGCGCGATCTCAGGTGTTAGGTTTTTTTTCGTCTTTTTTTTTTAAATTAATTTCTATGAGGGTATACATGCACGCACACCCAAAAACCTAAGTTAGATTTTTTGCACTATTTAGGTTGCCACTTGCGCAAAATACGTTTTTTTTGGAACTTGTAATATGAATGCAACAATTATAAATCACGAACCTCCCATAGCCAACTGTGCATCTCTGCCACCCGGGCTTGAAGCTAGGAATGTGACTGAGATTAGTGTATTCAGCGTCTCAATATAAATTAAATGTTTTTAGTGATAGACAAGTAAAATGCAAGTTAAAAAGTTTCACAGGTCGCTTCCTCAAGCCCGAGTGACTGAGATGCACACTCGGCTGGGGGAGGTTTGTGTTTTATAATTGTTTTGGCATCCAGTTACCCTACAACACTAGACCGGTGTTTGTGGACAAACTTACTGTGATATTCATGTGGTCCGGTCCTACTATTATATACCTAACTATAAGAACCAAATTTTTTTGCCCAATTTGGAATCGCTATTAAACACTTGTATCTCAGCCACATTCCTTGGCACACAACAAGGGTGGCTGAGGTCTCCTAAGAATAATCTTAATGTTGCAATTCTCATGAACCGTTCAGTTGATACAGATTACTTGCTATTTACTGTGTATCAGAATTACACTATAATACATATGATACAATATTTCAGCACTAAGGGAATTGCTCATGTTTTGATACAAAGTTAATACTCGCAGTTCTAACGGTTGGTTACAGTGTTTATTCAGTAGTGGGCTTTTCTTTACTTTTAAAGAACTTATTGGCAATGGCGAGTACGCTCTCAAGCACACAGTATTATTAATCCAGGTACTGGGTGTAAATAATATGCCCCCCTATTCCTAACACACATGATTACCAGTGTAGGATTTCAAGACAAGTAACAGTGGGGTCGATTTATCAAGGCCCGAATGCAGCTGTTTCCGCGCAAGCCATCAGGCTCGCCAGAAACAGGAGTTAAGAAGAAGCAGTCTTAAGGCCGCTGCTCCTTAACTCGTCTGCCACCTCTGAGGCGGCGGACAGCAATCAGCCTGATCGGATACGATCTGGTTGATTGATACCCCCTGCTAGAAGGGCCAATCGAATCTGCAGGGGCGGCATTGCACAAGCATTTCACGAGAACAGCTTGTACAATGATAAATGTCGACATCGTATAAGGTAGGCATTTATCGATGTGAGGCGGACATGATCCGCTACAGCGACTCATGTTTGCGCGGACATTGTTAAATCGGCCCCATAGTGTTTTTGATAATATTGCAGGGCAGCAAATGTCAGCACTCTCTCTTTCTTTGCTACTTATATACACTCTCTTCTTTTTATTTATAATAATAAAAGTTACATTTTAGACAATGGGGCATATTTATCCCGTGTTTCTGGCGAGCCTACAGGCTCGCCAGAAACAGCAGTTATGAGCAGGCGGACAGGCCTTGCCGGAAATCAACCCGACCGAGTACGATCGGGTTTATTGACACCTCCCTGCTGGCGGCCTATTGGCCGCGAGTCTGCAAGGGGCGGCGTTGCACCAGCAGCTCTTGTGAGCTGCTGGTGCAATGCTGAATACAGCGAGCGTCTGACAGACCTTGATAGAGGCCATTGTCTCAGCTTAATACCACATTGATAAAACTCTTATTTTTGTGCCAGAGCCATTCTTTCTACCTAACACTTTAGGTTATTTTGTTTATTATAATTTTAAGTGTTTGCTTATTTGACGGTATATCATAAGTCATAGGTTGACAAATCTGCTTAAAATTAAGGAGCCAGTAAGAATATTTAGGAGCCAGATAAACTTTTAGAAACCAGACATAGGTATTTCTATATAGATGTATGGAGAATAACCCAAAAAGTTAAGAGCCAGGGGTAAAATTCTCAAAGCTCCTGGGTTTGTCCAGAAGTTTGTAGATCCACATATAGGCATATAATGAATATGTATATGCTCTTGTTCAAATGTTATCTATAGCCAGGGTACTTTTTCTATTTCCCTTCTAAGATCCATCTATTACCACTGTTTACTAGATCTGTGTTTGGCTCTTTGCGTGCGTCGTGTTAGTGTGCAAGAGAAAACTTTTTACTTTCAACTTGTTATGCGAACGCTACCCAACACGCGTAAAAAGCTTACTTCTGGGGGGCGGAGTTAACTGCTGAAGCGGCAGGATGCGTGCTGTAGGTCAGTGATTTTCAACCTTTTTTTTTGCCACGGCACATTTTTTTCCGTTAAAAAATTCTGCGGCACACCACCATCCTAAAATTTTACAAAATCACACATTGTAGCCTAATACAGCATATATATATATATATATATATATATATATATATATATATATATATAGGTATCCAAAACACCAAAACTCGCCCACAAAGGAAAAATGCCTGGGTGCAAATTTGTAGAAGATATGCAGCCAAAAGAAAATGCACTCTCAGGACTTTCAAAAACAGGTTACTTTTATTTCTGTAACGTTTTCGGAGGTCTTGCCTCCTTCATCAGCATAAATAAAGTGAAAACAAACAAACTCTTAAATAGTGACATACTCACTCAAAATCATTTCAAACCACTACCTGTGCTGGCGCCAAAATTACCGGTGTTGGAACGCATAATGCGTTCCAAATGTGCTAAGTGGCGGAAGTAGTGCGCCAAACTACTTCCGGTTGTCAAAATTCTATAGCCGTAAATAATCGGCTTTCTCTATGTGAATGCCATAATTGTAAAACCATTGTGGCATATTATCTAAACGCTTAAAGCAAACTCTTAGCGTGCAAACGATTGTGCTGATACTTTGATTAGTGATAGTAAATGTGACAGCCGCTTGTTGCCATGACAACTTAAACAATGCTGGAGTGTAATCCTGTACAGGGACAGACTAACAGTAACTATGTTTCTGAATACACCAAAGTGTGTTAAAACAGGCATGATGTTTGGCTACAATGTAGGTGTTTAAAGATGGTGTATATATTGATAAAAGAGGATAAACACATCTAATTATTAGGCACGCCAGCTGCTATATTGTGCTATATATATATGTGTAGTGTTACCTTATATTGAAGATATTGAGTCAATATGTCCAATATTCATAGAGGAATCTCATATGGAGATATGTACCTCCGATATATAGCCTTCAAATTCTACATAACTAAAATATTAACGATTATCGTTTATCTGCGATCTTCCCATTAGTATGAGCTGTTAACATGCATATTATTCCTATCCTCTGTCAAAAACCCTTTATGTATTTTTGAAATTTATACCGCTCACCTAGTTCCTATTCAGTGATGGGGTTATATATTAACACCATATTAATTCTCGTTATGAGAGCTACGTGGGTCATATATGTATATTCCACTGCTATCTTGTGGCTAACAATGCCCTCATATGCTCCCTATTTAAACACTCCAAAGCGTTTAGGCACAAACGTACAAAAGATGAATAAACTTAAACTTAAAAATTAAACTAAAAATAAAAATAATAAATAAAAGCAATTGATGTGACGGTCTTTCCATTAATTTAAACACTATCCCATTCGGGATGGATTTAGCTCTAATAGTCCTTGATTTTCGTATATGCAGAATAAAGGACGTTGAGTCATTCACTTCTGTATTTATGTATAATGTGATCCACTCTGTGTTTATTTCTGTGCGTTCTTCGTTGTCTTCTATTGCCCCCTGGACCTCTAGGTTAATATTGCCCTTAGGATTGAATGCTTAGTATGCATCATATTCTCCTGGTTATTGTGCCATCAAATTATTTTCCATGTTGTTGTTTTCTTCTTCCTGGGATGCTTAAGGATCTAGTGTCCAGTTTTGGCTATGTGTACTGCTATGTGTGAAAAAACTGGTAACTCCAAGGCACCACTATCCGACTTCCACGCAGGTATTAGAAATACCAAAGACTCCTACCCCTGGTGCTGTGTGCCAACATGGTTTAGGAGCACCCCTAGAACGAGGCACGCCGGCCATACGGCGCACAGAGTCATAATAGTCTAGGTGCCGTACCCTGCGCTTGTATCACATTATATAGCTGTATTACACCAAAGCCTTGAAGTCAGGGGTGGTGTTGAGCCCCCCTGGATAAATGGTACCCAGTCGGTACATCCATTGTGCCTCCCGTTGCAGAAGTATTTTACCTCTGTCTCCCCCTCTATCTAATGGGGGTACATGATCAATGAGTGTGTATCTTATTGATGCCACTGAGTGTCTGTACTCTGCACAGTGTCTCGCTACCGGTTGTTCTGATTCCCCGGATTTGTGAGCCGACCTTATGGCATGCCGATGATTGGCCATCCTTTCTCTCAGGGTACCTGTCGTTTTACCGACATAGTGCCAAGAGCATGGGCATACCAATAAGTAGATGACAAACGTGGTCGTACAGGTAATCGAATGTCGTATGTGGAACTGCTTGTTGGTATGGGGATGGTTAAATATTCTGGTACTTATAAGTCCATTACAGGTAGTGCATCCTAAGCATCGATAAGATCCTCTGATGTTGGTATGTGTCCTGGGATTATAGCTTGCCTTTGAGTCAGTCTTGACTAATAAGTCTCGCAGATTTGTGCCCCTCCTATAACCGACCATAGGCGTAAGATGTTTGCTAAATTGTAATTTTGGATCAGTGGAAATGATAGGCCAATGTGTCCTTAAAGAGAGTCCAGCATTTCTGGTACTAGGAGAAAATGTAGTTGCCAGTATAATTCTGTCATCCCTGGTTTGTCTAGGTTCTTGGGCCAATAGTTGTGCTTGTGTTATTTGTGACACTTCCTTCATCATCTGGTTGATTTGTTGGGTCTTATATCCCCTCTCTTCAAATTTTGCACCCATTTCAGACAACTGGGTGGCTCCTAATACAGGATCCGAATTGTTTCTAACTGTTCTGATAAGCTGCGATTTCAATATACCCTTTAGTAATGCTGGGGGGTGACAGCTATCTGACCTCAATAGGGAGTTCCTGTCCGTAGGTTTACTGAATAGTGTGCATCCTAGTCCCTGTGTGGTTTTATATACTTTGAGGTCAAGAAAGTTAATAGACTCTGTGTCACTCAAAATTTTGAATCTAACAGTGGTCTGTGTATTGTTGATCGTTTCAAACCACTCATGGAGGTCATCCATGCCCCCTCTCCAAATCAAAAAGATATCGTCAATATACCTACGGTAGAAAATGATGGATGAATCACATTTTCCCCATAGGTATATGTTCTCAAAATGTGACATGAAGATGTTAGCATAGGAGGGGGCCATGGATGACCCCATGGCCGTACCCGCTATCTGAAGAAAGAATTTGTTTTCGAATCTGAAATAATTCTTGTGTAAACAAAATTCAATGAGAGATAGTAAGTATTCAATGGGGGGTCCCTCATAGAGGGGATTGTTCGTGAGGTGTGCCCTAACTGCTTCTAATCCCTCCCCGTGGGGAATGATAGTGTACAGGCTGTTCACGTCCATGGTGACCAAAATGTCACCAGTCTGGACGTGAACAGCCCCCAACAGTCTAATAAATTCGCTGGTATCCAGCAAAAAGGATCGTGTTCCTCTGACAACCGGCTGTAGCAGCAGGTCAATGTACTGTGACACCGGTTGGCATAAGGAATCTACTGCCGACACGATAGGACGACCCGGAGGTGCCTTTGCATCCTTATGCACCTTTGGTATTGTGTACAATATGGGTATCCTTGGATGTGGTGTGATGCAATATTTTTTGATGTGTTCAGAGATGAAACCCTGTTCGCAACCCATCTGAATTAAATCATCTAATTGTTTTTTGTATGTATCTGTTGGATCACCCTTCAGAGCCATGTATGTAGATGTATCTGAGAGTTGATGTACGATATCACTTTTGTAGTAATCATAGTTCAAAAGGACTATGGCCCCTCCCTTATCCGCTGGTCTAATGGTAAGGGAGGTGTCATCCTGGAGTGTTTTAATAGCTTCTCTTTCTATTTGTGTTAAATTATGTTTCCATATAGAATGCTCTCTGTCCTTATCTAGGTCTTGAGAGACCATACGAATAAAGGTCTTGGTGCTGGCGCTATAATTGGTAGGCTCAAATGAGCTTGGTATATGACATTGGCGTTCAATTGCGGTTTTGGTGTTATCTGATATAGTGTTCTGGAAAAACTCCTTAAGCTTTAAGGTTCTGCAAAATTTGTGAATATCAACTTTCTGTTCATACTCATTGATTGTTGTGCTGGGAACAAATGATAGTCCCTTATTCAGAAGTTGTATTTCACCATTTGTCAGAACATGAGAGCTTAAATTAATTATTGCATCCCTCGCCTCCCCCTTCTTGGTGGTCTGTGTCTTGGTGCCCGCCCGCCTGATGTGGGGTCTCGTGTGTCTGCTCTCTGTGAGCGTGTTGTAACCCCTAAAAAATGTCTTGGTGTTGACTGTGCATTGTAATGGTCAAAATTGTCACCTGTACCCGGTGGGGTATATGGCCTTGCACTAGGGGCTCTCTCATTATCGGTGGACTCAGCTCCACTTGTATCCACTGTGTCAAAGCGTACACGCCTATCTCGCTGTCTTCTCCTGGGCTGTATCTCTCTAGTGCCTGTGAGCCATTTATATACCTTTCCCTGGGAGTAATCTAACTTAACGGTATCCAGTTTCCTATTTTTAAATGTAATTAAATCATTTTTGTATTTATCAATTTGAGTTTTGATTTTGGATAACCAGTTTTCTTGTTGATCATTAGCAAGAATTGGGTTATGTGTTGTTTCAAACTGCTGAATTTCAATTTTAACCTTAGTTAAGATAGAAGTGACTTCTTCAATGACCAACAATATTAAATCAAAAGAACATTTGTTTAGAATGTAGCACCACTTCTTTCTGAATTCAGGGTTGTCTCTGCCTATGGTGGGAATATTGTGTACCCTAAACCCCCTTGGAATTTGCCCATTTCTGTGGTAGTCTGAGAGATAGCTCCCATGTAACGATAAATCTATCTCACGTTTTTTCAATTTTAACAATGCAAAATATAAGTTAATAGGAGTCTCACTAGTCGTTCTGGATATGGGTGCAAACAATATGCGGTTAGCATCATCCTCGGTGTAGGAAACCGTCCCTGTTTGTGCTGCTTTGGCTTGTATTGCCGGATCTTCAACCGTTTCCACATAAATGGCAATAGGATCTTGTTGGTTCTCACCTTGTGATGACATGGTTAGTTCCGGAAAATAAAGGAGCCTATAAAACAAATTCCACAGCAATCACACTGAACCTTTATGAAAAAGATGTGTCCAATCTTGTATATTTAGAGCCAAATCACAGTACGAAAGTTCCGTTTATCAAGTGGTAGAAATGATGAGGTTAATTCAGGAGGGGCACGCCTGGTCGTGTGTATAGGTATCCAAAACACCAAAACTCGCCCACAAAGGAAAAATGCCTGGGTGCAAATTTGTAGAAGATATGCAGCCAAAAGAAAATGCACTCTCAGGACTTTCAAAAACAGGTTACTTTTATTTCTGTAACGTTTTCGGAGGTCTTGCCTCCTTCATCAGCATAAATAAAGTGAAAACAAACAAACTCTTAAATAGTGACATACTCACTCAAAATCATTTCAAACCACTACCTGTGCTGGCGCCAAAATTACCGGTGTTGGAACGCATAATGCGTTCCAAATGTGCTAAGTGGCGGAAGTAGTGCGCCAAACTACTTCCGGTTGTCAAAATTCTATAGCCGTAAATAATCGGCTTTCTCTATGTGAATGCCATAATTGTAAAACCATTGTGGCATATTATCTAAACGCTTAAAGCAAACTCTTAGCGTGCAAACGATTGTGCTGATACTTTGATTAGTGATAGTAAATGTGACAGCCGCTTGTTGCCATGACAACTTAAACAATGCTGGAGTGTAATCCTGTACAGGGACAGACTAACAGTAACTATGTTTCTGAATACACCAAAGTGTGTTAAAACAGGCATGATGTTTGGCTACAATGTAGGTGTTTAAAGATGGTGTATATATTGATAAAAGAGGATGACACTAACAGTGGGAAGAATAAGTGAGTGCACACACGCCCCTCCACCGTGCAGCATTGTCTAGTGCAGGGTGAGAGGGAACGTGTTCCTAGCAAATAAGTGACATGTGCTGCTGTGGCTGATGTATAGTGTCATGCTGATACTTCACACATGAAAGTAAGGTTTATTTTTATAGTTTTTTTTTTCTCTCTGTCTCAGATTTTACAGCTTCCCAAAGTAGTTATGCTGTTCCAGTCAGTAAACTTATATTTGTCTGCACCTCCATGCTTCCTCCTCTGTCTTTATCTTGCTTTGCTCCTGTTGGCTGCCCTAAATCTCTTTAACCAGCTAACCTCACACTAGAATCGCATTCAACAGCATATTAAATTAATCCACAGTGGAGGAATTTATATATTTATTTACTTATTAGTACTGCTTAGGTCCAGTTTCACATAATGCAATTTATTTCATTTTTTTTAAATGATTAGCCCAGCAGTGGATGATCCACTGCTGGCCTAATAATTAAAAAAAAACATTATAAAATAAATTGATTTAGTTGTTCTTTGGGATGTTGGGGTGGAGAGCGAAATTGCATGGGGGGGCAAGAAAATGTTTGCCCAGTGTCCAGTCAATATTAAAGATGGCCCTGATTTTTGGGCATTAATAAAGGGCTACACTTTACCTCAATCTCTGGGAATTAATGCAGAAATACCCCAAATAATGCCAGGCCCAGGACTAAACCTCACAAGTCAAAGTTAACCTGTAAGTGAGAATAAAATTAGCTAATGAAATTGACTCTCTCTGTGTGGGATATGGTTATGACACTTTATGTGGAATGGTTTTGATAGCACAATTGAATCAAGACTCTTAATAGCATATTTGGGCATTAATAAAGGGCTACACATTACCTCAATCTTTGGGAATTAATGCAGAGCTACCCCAACTAATGCCAGGACTAAACCTCACGTCATAAAGTTAGCCTGTAAGTGAAGATACAATTAGATTATTAAATTTACTCTGTCTGTGGGATTAGGGATATGTTTATGACACTTTATGTGGAATGGTTTTTATAGCACAATTGAATCAATTGTGCAATCAAAACCATTCCACGTAAACATATCCCACACAGACAGAGTAAATTTAATCCCCAATTTGTAGAGTAAATTTGTATCCCCACTTACAGGCTAACTTTATGACGTGAGGTTTAGTCCTGGCATTAGTTGGGGTAGCTCTGCATTAATTCCCAGAGATTGAGGTAAAGTGTAGCCCTTTATTAATGCTCAAATATGCAGCCTGGCACATATACTCTCTGGGCAGGCGCATGCTTAAAGGGACAGTATACACTCATTTTCATATAACTGCAAGTAATAGACACTACTATAATGAATAAGATGCACAAATACTGATATAAAAAATCCAGTATAAAACTGTTTAAAAACTTACTTAGAAGCACTAAGTTTAGCTCTGTTGAAAAAATAGCTGGAAAGCCCACTGCAAGTGGGAAATAAGACACTCCCCCTCCCACTTCTATTGCATATGAAAAGACCATTTACACAAACAGGAGCAAGCTGGAGAAGGTAGCTGATGGTATTCATATAAAACTTTGGGGCTTGGTTAGGAGTCTGAAAATCAGAGCAAGGTTATTTAAAAATAAGCAAAACTATACATTTTTTTTTAAAAAAAACTTTATGGGCTATATAAATAGATCATCTACAAAACATTTATGCAAAGAAAAAAATGTCCCTTTAAGTGCAGGTGAATGAGATACGAGGTACTTTGTGGTATATGCATCTCTTAAGCACGCACTACTAGACTGCAATCTGCATACAAAATGCAGTGAGGTTCAAAGGCAGCAAGGCTGCTTGGCAGTGTCACTGTGACTGAGGTGCCCCTGAATATCATGGATCCTGCTGTTTGAGGACTGTGATAGGGCCCATGTATACCACAAAGGAACCTATTATTATTTGCTCCAAGATCTTAACTTATTTGTTGCTAAGTGGCATCTAATTTTCTACCTACTGTCACACTGTGTGTATACTGAGGGCATTGGTACACGTGGGTAGGGAGTCTAGGGACCAGGTGGCCACTTGCCTGCCTCCCTGCCTCTTTGCATTCATTCATTGCTACTGTAGGTAGGGGAAAAAAACATATTACAATACTTACAGTTACCGTTACCGACAACAACTGTGTCACTGTCTGACTGGTCCTTCTGTTCGTTATCATGACAGTGACAACACTCAGCCTGCCACAACAGCATCACTTATAAGTTGAAGACAATTCTGATTTCAACAGTGAAGTCCGTCCAAGAAACAGTTCTGAAATTCTCCTCCTTGGCAGCTCAAACACCGTCCACGCCCGTCGTCACACATGCACAGAGTCTCAGTTTTAAAGATACAGTCACACGTGACGTGACTCAACTCAGACCTTCCCGCCAGGCTGAGGCTGAGGCTTTGGCAGCTGCAGTAATAGGAAGGAACATGCGATGGCACTTCTGACCTGATTGGCTCCCAAGGCTGCTTGGAGACGCAGCTTCTGGGAGCATAATGGGCCGCGCGAGGAGCTAGCCTTAAGCAACACCACTGGGTTGCCCTAGTTCTCACGGCTCGCTCATACACACCCCATGTTGGGCGATGGAGGTCAGCTGAACAGCTCACAGCCTCTCCATTGCTCAACATGCGGTGTGTAAATTTATGAAAATGTGCATAAAAAAATATGAGTTTTTTTTGTTTTTGTTTTAAATCACTGATGAGCCTGTCAGTCTGCCTCTGCGACGGCGGCACACCTGACGATCTCTCACGGCACACTAGTGTGCCGTAGCACAATGGTTGAAAACCACTGTTGTAGGAGCTCCAGGCTTCAATATAGCTTCTATAGGCTTTTACATATATTTATGACTTATTTAAGATCTACAATCAAGATCCCTATATGAAACTTGCCTTACCACTGCTTTTGCAGAAGTTTTAGAGCTTTTATTGGCTCACTATCCTGGCCTATGCTCTTCAGTAAGGCCCACAAAGCCTCCGGTGGATTCTACTCTAATATGGATGCAACTATCATCTGCTGACTCCAGCTATCCTTGAGACCTAGGCTGCTGCAAGACCCCCCCCCCAATACTGGGAAAAGCAATCAGAGCTAAATTGTTACTCTTGATCGCTCTATAACATTTACTATGGAAGACGTCTTGTTAAATCTACACCTCTTGACTTTGAAAAGGAATGCTTTGCAATATAGATTATGTGATACAAGATATCCAGTCTGGAGACCTGAGAAATGCACTTCCCCACAACCCTCTATAGGAGTAGAGTTGAAGTATGAAAGTCAGAGGCCTATGATATATGCTATTGAGTCAACAGGGGCTACTTCCTTAATAAACCTATGTTCCTATGAAGATCTGCCATCTCATCTCCCGACTAATACCATGAGGGATGCGGCCGACCCTCTGGAGTGCATTGTGAGACATCTAGGGAATCACACAGATGAGCTGGTTGATCTTTGTGGTGACCCATGAGACTCGGATGGCTTGTTTGCTTCGGTGAGGTCAGCTGCGAGGGGCCCTTATCTCAGGACCAAGACTTGACAGCTATGTTATCAGAGTCTTTGCTCAGGCCACCTGGAATGACTATGATGATCCCACAGGTTTTGTTGGAACATGAGCATTGGAGAGATGGTGTGGGGTAGGACAGCTTAAGGTTCTCTATGGGGGATAATGTTTCATCTATATGGCAGATTCTTTGAACTGTATTTGGTGCCTCAATAATAGAAAGATTTTTTTATGAAGACATAGATGTCTGAAATCTACAGGTATCAGTTTCATGACAAATCGTGTTTCCTAATCCTTGTGTATTTGAGCTGGGCAAGACAGTCTTATCTTATATCTATAAATGTCTCTTTATAATGGTTGAACTATATATTTATATATGGGATAGCTCTTTATTTATATTGACCATCATTCTTCCTTTATTGCTACATATATAAGTATTCTCCTTCTTTGTAAATATGCATGCTACAGGTGTAATTAGTGTATATGATATTATTCTATTCTAGACGCACAAAAAGTATGCTGAATTCAGGGCTAGTATTTAGTATTTGTCTTCTCTATTCTCTGATTTTTCTGTGTTTGATACAAGTTACATTTGTGGCTTATTTTCTTTTTGATGTCATGTAGGGAGATATATTAGACTTGTAAAACGCATTACATATTCTTATACCATTGTGTTTTATAATGGCTTCTAGTCCAACAGTAGATTGTACTAAAATATAACTAGTATACAATTTCTCCCCACTGGGTGGCAGCAAAGATATATATATATATATATATATATATATATATATATATATATATATATATATATATATATACAGTATATATATATATATATATGCACATCCATAGTTGATATATAATAGTTTATGCGAATATGTTGTTTCTCTTTTGTCACATCTAACAATAAGAAAACAAATGTTGTATTCAATATATTACAGAGGTTGCTTATAATTTTTTAGCAGACATGACATAGTGCCCTGAAATTCCTTGACGTCTCTACATAAGATGCCTTAGAATAGTTGACAGAGGGCAAGACTAGTTCTTGCCTAATATTTTAAGTTTCTTTTTACTTTTAATATAGACAGACCCATTTATTATTATTCGACTAGATTACGAGTTTTGCGTTAAGAGGGGTGCGGTGCTAACTTGCACGTTATTGTCACCACTCACTTCCCTACAGCGCTGGTATTACAGGTTTATAAAAACCCTGCGTTAACAGGCAAGAAGTGAGCGTAGAGCAAAATTGAGCTCCATACCGCACTCCAATTCCAGCGCTGCTGAAAGCTGCGGCGAGCTGGTTTTACGTGCTCGTGCACGATTTCCCCATAGACATCAATGGGGAGAGCCGGCTGAAAAAAAGCTTAACACCTGCAATAAAGGAGCGTAAAGCTCCGTAACGCAGCCCCATTGATTCCTATGGGGAAACAAAATTTATGTTTACACCGAACACCCTAACATGAACCCCGAGTCTAAACACCCCTAATCTGCTGCCCCCAACATCGCCAACACCTACATTATATTTATTAACCCCTAATCTGCCACTCCGGACCACTATAATAAACATATTAACACCTAAACTGCCGCACTCCCGCATCACAAACACTAGTTAAATATTATTAACCCCTAATCTGCCGCCCCTAACATCGCCGCCACCTACCTACATTTATTAACCCCTAATCTGCCGCCTCCAACGTCGCCGCCACTATACTAAATTTATTAACCCCTAAACCTAAGTCTAACCCAAACCCTAACACCCCCTAACTTAAATATAATTAAAATAAATCTAAATAAAACCTACTATTAATAACTAAATAATTCCTATTTAAAACTAAATACTTACCTATATAAATAAACCCTAAGCTAGCTACAATATAACTAATAGTTACATATGTAGCTTAGGTTTTATTTTTATGTCACAGGAAAGTTTGTATTTATTTTAACTAGGTAGAATAGTTACTAAATAGTTATTAACTATTTACTAACTACCTAGCTAAAATAAATACAAATTTACCTGTAAAATAAAACCTAATCTGTTTTACAATAAAACCTAACCTTACACTACAATTAAATAAATTACCTGAATTAAATACAAATACCTAAATTACAAACAAAAAAAACACTAAATTACACCAAATAAAAAAAGAAATTATCAGATATTTAAATAATTATACATAATCTAATAGCCACCCCAAAAATAAAAAAAAACCTAGCCTAAAATAAACTACCAATAACCCTTAAAAGGGCCTTTTGCGGGGCATTGGCCCAAAAAAATCAGCTCTTTTACCTGTAAAAAAAAATACAAACAACCCCCCCAACAGTAAAACCCACCACCCACACAACCAACCCCCCAAATAAAATCCTAACTAAAAAAACCTAAACTCCCCATTGCCCTGAAAAGGGCATTGCCCTTAAAAGGGCATTTAGCTCTTTTTCAATTGCCCAAACCCTAATCTAAAAATAAAACCCACCCAATAAACCCTTAAAAAAACCTAACACTAACCACCGAAGATCCACATACAGTTTTGAAGACCGGACATCCATCCTCAACGAAGCCAGGAGAAGTCTTCATCCAAGCAGGCAGAAGTGGTCCTCCAGACGGCATCTTCTATCTTCATCCATCCGGCGCAGAGCGGGTCCATCTTCAAGACATCCGGCGTGGAGCATCATCTTCAATCAAAGTCTTCTTCCAGAATGAAGGTTCCTTTAAGTGACGTCATCCAAGATGGCGTCCCTTGAATTCCGATTGGCTGATAGAATTCTATTAGCCAATTGGAATTAAAGGTGAAAAAATCCTATTGGCTGATGCAATCAGCCAATAGGATTGAGCTCACATTCTATTGGCTGTTCCTATCAGCCAATAGAATGCAAGCTCAATCTTATCACTGATGATGTCACTTAAAAGAACCTTCATTCTGGAAGAAGACTTCGATTGAAGAGGATGCTCCGTGCCAGATGTCTTGAATGGACCCCCTCCGTGCCGGATGGATGAAGATTTCTGCCCGTCTGGAAGACCACTTCTGCCGGCTTGGATGAAGACTTCTCCCGGCTTCGTTGAGGACTTCTTGCCACTTGGATGAAGACTTCTCCTGGCTTCGTTGACAATGGATGTCCGGTCTTCAAAACTGTAAGTGGATCTTCGGGGGTTAGTGTTAGGTTTTTTTAAGGGTTTATTGGGTGGGTTTTATTTTTAGATTAGGGTTTGGGCAATTGAAAAGGAGCTAAATGCCCTTTTAAGAGCAATGCCCATCCAAATGCCCTTTTCAGGGCAATGGGGAGCTTAGGTTTTTTTAGTTAGGATTTTATTTGCGGGGTTGGTTGTGTGGGTGGTGGTTTTTACTGTTGGTGGGTTGTTTGTATTTTTTTTTTACAGGTAAAAGAGTTTCTTTGGAGCCATGCCCAGCAAAAGGCCATTTTTAACCAAGGGTTATTGGTAGTTTATTTTAGGCTAGGGATTTTTTTTATTTTGGGGGGACTTTTTTTATTTTGATAGGGCTATTAGATTATGTGTAATTATTTTAAATATCTGATAATTTCTTTTTTTATTTTGTGTAATTTTGTGTTTGTTTCTTTTTGTAATTTAGGTAATTGTGATTAATTTAGGTAATTTATGTAATTGTAGTGTAAGGTTAGGTTTTATTGTAAGACAGGTTAGGTTTTATTTTACAGGTAAATTTGTATTAATTAATTTTTGACAAGACTCGTAATACCAGTGGTAGAGAAAAAGCAACGTTATAACCCATAACGCTGCTTTTTCACTCATAACGCAAAACTCGTAATCTAGCCGATTATTATTATTTGTTTATAAAGCGCCAACAGATTCCACAGTGCTGCCCCAAGGATAAAAGTACAACGGAGAAACAATACAATAAAAGACAAAATTTTACAGACAAATACAGGGGGAATTGAGGGCCCTATTCCCGTGGGAACTTACAATCTAGATGGGTAGGAAACAGGAGGTGGGGATTGCAAAGGTGAGAATGATATTAGTGAGGAGATAGATGAGGGCAACTGTTAGGTAAAGGAAGTTAATTTGTTAATGAGTCCGGTGATAAGCTTCCCTGAACAAAAAGGTCTTTAGGGAACGTTTAAAGGATGAGAGGTTAGGGGAAAGTCTGACAGCTCAAGTAAGTGCGTTCCAGAGGGTTGGTGCGACACAAGAGAAGTCCTGTAGTCCAGAATGAGAGGAGGTGATGGTAGAGGACGTGAGGAGCAGGTCATTGTTGGATCTTAGGGGGTGGGCTGGAGTATATTTGTTGATGAGTGAGGATAGGTAGGGTGGGGCAGCATTGGTGAGGGCTTTGTAGGTCAGGGTGAGAATTTTGAATTTAATTCTGCTGTGAATAGGGAGCCAGTGAAGGGACTCACAGAGAGGTGCAGCAGAAACAGAGCGTCGAGAGAGGTTGATTAGCCTGGCAGATGCATTTAGGATGGATTGAAGGGGAGAGAGGTGGGAGAGAGGGAGGCCAGATAGTACGTTATTACAGTAGTCAAGTCGGGAAATTACCAGGGAGTGGATTAGCTGTTTAGTAGTTTCAGCACTCAGAAACTGAATAATTTTTTTTAGATATTCCATAGGTGGTTGTGGCAGGATGAAGAGAGCAATTGGATGTGGGGAATGAAGTACAGATTTGAGTCAAGTGTGACTCCAAGGCAGTGGACTTGGGGTGATGGGGAGATAGTAGTGAGGCCAACAGTGATGAAAAATTAGAAACTGGAGTAGAGTTAGAGGGGGATTAGAAGTAGTTCAGTCTTGGACATGTTTATTTTTAGGTGGTGAGAGGCAATCCAGGAGGAAATGCCAGATAAGCAGTCACTGATTTGAGAATTGACAGAAGGAGAGAATGCAGGGGTTGAAAGGTAGATCTGGATATCATCAGCATAGAGGTGATAGTTGAAGCCATAGCTGTTGATAAGTTTACCCAGTGAAGAAGTGTAAATAGAGAAGCTTATCACTGGAGACCATAAATCACTTGTTACCTGCCTAGTCCTATTGCAAGTTTACAAAAAAAAACTAATCTCAACAGCAGACGTTAATTTTAAAAGTCTTGTCTTTGTGTGTTTGTAATATATTTTAATAATTCCTAATAAAAGTTAAATTTTAATACCCTAGCTCAGAACTCCGCCGAGGCAGTGGCGTAGCGTGGGTTGCCAGCGCCCAGGGCAAGGCAAGTATTGCGCCCCCTACACCTATACCCACACAGTCATACACATATGCATACACCTATACCCACACACATGCATACACTGTGATACTCAGCAACCTATACTCAGCAACGATACTCAAGCAGACATATAGTGGAGTATAAGTGTTAGAGTAGCCTGTGACTTGAGTCTCACAACATTTTTAGGTAGGCAATTCAAATCTGCTCACTAAACTTAATAAAGTGCAATTCACACAGGGTAGATATGTTCACCTAACAAACACTACAGCCTGTACAGCCTAATGTGTGGGGCTATTCCACAATATCTTATTTTCATTTTAAGTCTTATTATGATTTATAATTATGTATACTAGACTAGCAATGAGTAAATATTACTCGTTGTCAACGTCTTATATCTGCAAGCAAAGCATAATCCAAGAATAGAGAGGGGGGAGTGTTTCTGTATGACTCTGGGGCCGGCTGTTTCAGTAATTTACAAAGGGATGAAAGAGAGCAAGGGCAAGGCAGCTCATATATTTTTCATTTCCCCAGCGTACGGCAGCTGCAGCATTGAAGTCAGACAGCAATGTATATTCTCCCCCAGTACACGCCTCTGCTTTAGTGGAGCACAGCGATTAAGTTTGTGTGTGGTGTCTAAGTTACAGAGTTAGCAAGATGTTGAAACGTATTTGTCTTGGGCTGCAGTCTCATTTTATTACTTTAAGTTATAATAAAATGAGAGTGTCTGCAGCCCAAGACATATACGTTTAAACATCTTGTTAACTCCCTGTCCGGTCCGGTGCTGTGCTAGCCCGCAGCAGCAGGGCTAAAAGTAGGGGAACTATTTATTTCTAGTTAGATTCAATATAGAAGTTAGACTTACATTACAATGCTCCTTCCACCTCAGTTTCTCCTGGTCAAAACAGACTCCAGATCTCAACTGCGAGTGCGCACTGAAATTTTTGGCGCGGCTAAGGGCTCTAATGCATCTTGGTGCGCGGGGATAATAAAGAAGTGCGCGGTGTCACTCAAATTAATGCGCGGCCGCGCTGCCGCGCTCATTAGAGGGAACAGTGCTCCTGACATCGCACGCGGAGCCATGAGAGCCGAAAGAGCGCTTACACCCCCAGCCCCCCCTCTGAAGTTAACACACAATAAAATACATTTTAATCTATAAAAAAAAAAAAGACCTTTCTTGAATGTTTCCTCCCTTAGTGCTGCATCTGCCTGCAGTACAGAAGGGACGATGTGAGGCAGTGAATGCGCAAATTTTGCGCCCCTAAGAATTAAGCGCCCGGGGCAGCCGCCCCTGTGGCCCCCCCCACGCTACGCCACTGCGCCGAGGAGTCTCCTTATAGTCAATATCCATCAAAATTCTATCACAGGAATGTGAGTGCTAAACAGATGTACATTTTTGTCAGTATAATACTGATTTGTTCTAGTTCAAAATTAAAGTACATAGCACCCCATTTGTCTCTTCATTATATAATCCAGCGACAATATCAAGCTGGTTTATTCAGAGTTAATACAATTCCTGTATTACATTAATAGTGGTGCCTTAGTACACCCCTCTCTCTCGTTGTTTGATCTACAATGAGTATGCTTAGATTTTGCCTATACTCTAGGTCCCAGTGACCTTTATATTCTCTCATATTCCTCCTTCCCTTATTTTGCCATGTTAATATGTTTCTCTAGATTAGGTGACCCAAATTTTTTTTATTAGGGTTGTGATTCTCCATCTTATATTCCTAACACAAACCAGGGGAATATTATATATTGTCATTATTAAAATCAGAGGTTATAACCTGCTAACTTACCATTGATAAGTTTCATGGTATTTACTACAAAATATATATATATATATATATATATATATATATATATATATATATATATATATATATATATATATATATATATATGATTCCTACTATCTTTCACCTACCTGCTGTTAACATACATAAGTATGCTTACTTCTAGTGAAGTTAAAGGACCAGTCAACACAGTAGATTTGCATAATCAACACATGCAAGATAACAAGACAATGCATTAGCACTTAGTCTGAACTTCAAATGAGTAGCAGATTTTTTTTCTGACAATTTTAAGTTATGTGTTTTTCCACTCCCCCTGTACCATGTGACAGCCATCAGCCAATCACAAATGCATACACGTACCATGTGACAGCCATCAGCCATTCACAAATGCATACACACTTATTCTTGCACATGCTCAGTAGGAGCTGGTGACTCAAAACGTTTAAAAATAAAAAGACTGTGCACATTTAGTTAATAGAAGTAAATTGGAAAGTTGTTTAAAATTGCATGCTCTATCTGAATAATGAAAGTTTAATTTTGATTGAGTGTTCCTTTAATGTGAGAGCGGGAGTGGTAATTACTGCTTTACTCATAATCTAGCCCTAAGTGTCTAACTTTAGGTGGGTCATCTATAGATTGAGAAATCTAGTATATCAACCCTATGGTTACAACGCTTTTTTACTGAGTTTTGTAAAATATCTGATCAGTATATATTTACTGCATATCATGCTTATGTTCATATAATGTTGAAATGTCACATTTAGCTGCCTCATTGCAACTGTTATGACATTTTATTGGTATGTTTAATATACTGTTGTACTGTGGAATTCTTTTATTGTAATGTCATGTTCTTGGATTATTTTCAACCTCAATAAAAAAAAAATGTTGGAAATATGAATTTTTCACAGACTGTATAAGGATATCAAGAGAATGAAACAAATTATATGTAAAGCTGCTTACAATTGTATGCTCTATCTGAATCATCATATTATATCTACTAAGGTCCAGATTACGAGTGGAGTGCTATTTATTTGCGCGCTAGCGTTATCAGGTTTTTTCATTTATTTACGGGCAAATTAAATTGTGCTTGTATTACAAGTTGAAAGTAAATGCGAACACGTGAGTGTAATCGCAATTTACGCTAGGATGATTACCGCAACCTCAGAGCTCTGGTTAACTGTGTCACAAAACACATCACAAATACATTACAAAGTACAATTACACTCATAATAATACCACGTAATAAAAATTATTCTTAGAAAATATTGCACACAAAAGTTATAATGGCTCAAAGATATGAGATTTCAGGTGTTAAAGAAAAATAAAGGAAGGCAATGGGCTTTAACATAGAGATACATACATATGCATGTCTAAAGATATATATGTATGTATATATACTGTATATATGTCTATATGTGTGTACATATGTATTTATATGTCTATAAGTGCATTGGAACCATTTGCAGTCAAGTAGATGAAAACATGTTAAAGGATATTTATGCAATATTCATTTAAGTGTTATATTGTGTATTTACTGTAAATATTTCACATTCAAATGTTCTGCACATAGCAGAATATGTTCTATGTTTTTTTTAAATAGATAATCCTATACAGGTAGCCCTCAGTTTACGCCGGGGTAAGGTTCCAGGAGGAATGGTTGTAAATCAAAACCGTTGTAAATTGAAACCCAGTTTATAATGTAAGTCAATGGGAAGTGAGGGGATTAGGTTCCAGGCCCCTCTCAAAATTGTCATAAGTAACACCTAACACATTATTTTTAAAGCTTTGAAATGAAGACTTTATATGCTAAACAGCATTAGACACATAATATATAATTAAACTAAGTTAAATGAACAAAAACATTTGCTAAAACAGCATTATAAACCTAATAAAAAATCACACAACACAGACTTTGCTTGCATTTTTTTGCAAACAGTTCTTTTTATGCATTCCAATCTGGACGGATTTATAGACAGGAAGATCTTGTTCTTTTGAAAGCTGCTCAATAGCTCAGGTCTAGCTAGCTACACTGATTAATTTCAGCCTGCTTGTGTGCTTGGCTTGCATATCTTTGCTGCAATACAAACAGACAGCTCCACCTACTGGCTATTTTAATTAATGCACTGCTTCTCAATGCTTTTCAATAACAGTCACATGACTGAAAAAAAAGGTTGTTATTCTGAAACGGTGCAAATTGAACCATTGTAAACCGAGGGCTACCTGTATATATCCATAAATATAAATACCGTCCAATGTACTGTGTCAACTGCCTGGGTGCAGAAATGAAATAAATACTCCTTGCAGAACAAATGCACTCACAGGTCTTTTTTAAGGTGAAAAAACAAAGCTTTCTTTAATGTAACGTTTTCAGGGATTTCTTCCCCTTCATCAGCATAACCTGATGAAGGGGAAGAAATCCCTGAAAACGTTACATTAAAGAAAGCTTTGTTTTTTCACCTTAAAAAAGACCTGTGAGTGCATTTGTTCTGCAAGGAGTATATATATATATATATATATATATATATATTGTGACCAAAAAAACATCAGATATATGTAGAAATATGTATTTAGGAATAAAAAGAACATATTCTGCTATGTGAAGAACATTGGAATGTAAAATATGGATATTTTTATGTTGGGTTAGCGCACTTGAGAATATGCGTTCGGGATAGCATGAGAGTGGGGTGTTAGGTTTTTTTTCCCACTTTTTTTCTCCTTTGACTTCTATGAAAGAATAGGTTATTATGCACGCAATATCCTACCTTCGGCTTTTTGCGCAGATCGGGTTAGCGAGCAAGCAGTAACTTTTTACTTTTTAACAAAATGTGCGCAAAAAGTTTACTTCTAGTGCAGTTAGCACTAAATAGCATTCCCCTTGTAATCTGGCCCTAAATGTACTAGCAACCCATTTACTGATAAAAAGAAATTACAATTACTTTTTAAATGGGGCAAAGACACATGTAAGCAAGCATATAGACGTTTCCAGACTGCAACATTACCAGAATATTCTAACTCACACAACAAGCCATTTCTGATATTTCCTTTCTCAGCACTCTTACTGTTAGAGAGAATACAAAATACTCTGCCATCAATTCTAGAGGAGGAGAGTTTTAATTATTATAATAGATCCACAAGAACTTGACAATTTCTCATCTGCTAAGTCAGACCCTCAAACCAAAGGGAAACTCTGAAGATCACATGCCTTGCACATGCCCCAAGAGTGTATACAGAGGTTTCAAAATTCTATATAGACACTCACTTCCTCCTCATGAAAAGTAGGTAGTAAGCCTGCCCTTTGGCACAAAAAGGTATCTCAACTCCTTTGAAATTTTGGAAAAAAAAGAAAATTGAGGGATTAACCATCCACCCGAAAGATTCTGTTTCTATTCACTTATGACGTTATTCACTTATAATACGATTTGGCCTCTTCTCAGCTCCATGGACCATCCCCAAACTTATAAAACTAGTTCATGCTTGGCTTAAATCCTCAGCAGTTTACCTATTTAACAACTAAACAAGTACAATGTCACAAAAATAAATACGTTATATGAAATGTGATAGATCACATTTATGATTATCTGTTTAGATTTTATCCTCTTGATGAACCAGTCCTCAAACCTTGTCCTTTCCCAACTTCACTTATTCACTCAACCTTTATAAAGACTAGTATATAGTATGTCAACAGAGACAAATGACATATCTCTCTTCATACTATGATGGTTCAAGGCTTTAACACTAACACACACATTTCTATGCTGTCTTTGCTACTCTTCTCTATACTATCTTTAAAGGTAACAGGGGTAACTGGTCCCCATCTTGGGATCCAGACCTGTCCCGCTCCATGGTCAGTGCCTCCTGCTCTGGGCAAACCCTGGGGCAGGCCCTGAACTGTAGGTTTACCACGAGAGCAATCATTGCTGAGACCGGGGTCAAGACAATAGACTATATTTCCCCCAGCTGAGCTTATCTCAGTGAACTCCCAGGCAGGTATCAATCCTTCTGCCTTGCTTCTTCTTCCAAGCCAGTAATGATTCCTTTGGCTGCACTGTCTTAAACAAGGTACTTGGTCACTTAGTGTTAGATCTTTGGTTACAGGTCCACAGACCCTGTAACAGGTCTCCCCTACAGGGATAAGTGTAACCAAAAAGCAGGGCTTAGACCTTTGCCATTGAAATCATATGGATAACCAGTCTTTTGTTGTATATGAAAATCCAAGGCAAATACATACAGCAAGTTGCATAGAACAGAGTATGCTGCATATATTGTGTGGGTTCCAGCACAGTGCATAGAACAGAGTATGTTGCGTTTTGTACTTTTGTATTTGCCTAATAGTTGCATATCTTACAAAAGACTGGTTATCCATGATCAAACACATGGAAGTGACACCCACTTTATTTACCTAATAGGTATTATAATAAATTTACATTAACACAATAACTATTATCCCAGAGCTCCACAGCAATATTAATGGGGTTAATTTAGGGGCAGTTAGGGTTAACAGGGGTCCTTAAGGTTAAAGGGACAGTCAAGTCCAAAAATAACTTTCATGATTCAAATAGGGCATGTCATTTTAAACACCTTTCCAATTTACTTTTATCACCAATTTTGCTTTGTTCTCTTGGTATATTCTTAGTTGAAAGCTAAACCTAGGAGGTTCATATGCTAATTTCTTAGACCTTGAAGGCCGCCTCTGCATTTCACAGTTTTTCACCACTAAAGGGCGTTAGTTCATGTGTTTCATATATATAACAAAGAGCTCATGCACGTGAATTTACAGAGGAGTGAGCCCTGATTGGCTAAAATGCAAGTCTGTCAAAAGAACTGAAATAAGGGAGCAGTCTGCATAGGCTTAGATAGAAGGTAATCACAGAGGTAAAAAGTGTATTATTATAACTGTGTTGGTTATGCAAAACTGGGGAATGGGTAATTAAGGGATTATCTATCTTTTAAAACAACAAATATTCTGGTGTTGACTGTCTCTTTAAGTTATGGTGAGGAGTGTTTATAGTAAGGGACAGTAAGGGATAATTTAAGGTGCAGTTAGGGGTAAAGGCAGGGGTCTATTGAGAACTGCTGTGACCTTTATATTTGAATCAGTGCACTTTTAACTGAGTGTTTCATTGCAAAGGAGTTAGTTAAATGGGACACTCTAGTAAAAATAACCTTTTATGATTCAGATAGAGCATGCAGTTTTAAGGCACTTACTTAAGACTTAATTTACTTCCATTATCAAATTGTGCACAGTCTTTTTATATTCACACTTTCTGGGGAACAAGATCCTACTGAGCATGTGCACAAGCTCACATGGTATACGTATACTAGTCCGTGATTGGCTGATGTCTGTTACATGATACAGGGGGCTGGAATATGAGGGGAAAAAAATAAATTTGTCAGAAAATAAATCTACTGCTAATTTGAAATTCAGAGTAGGTGTTTTTGCATTGTCTTTTTATTATGCACTTTTTAATTATGTAATTCTACTGCATCGTTCATGAACTGGACATCACTATGGGCCCAATTTATAAAGCCCTTCTCCTCCTCCCTATTACTGCTCACAAGAGAACCTACAGTCACGATTTATCAAGCAGCGGCCATGAGACCGCTGCTTCCCTACCCTCTTATCCTTGTCCGACCAGGGAGATTGACTGTGTGTGCATAGGTAGCAGGTTCGCAGGCGAGCGCAAAATAGCGCTCATGTGCAATGTTAAATTCCGGCAGCAGATGCTGCCCACCAGAGAAGAGCTGGGACGGACAGGGGCGAATATGTACTCCCCTTGTCGCCCCTTGATTGATAAATTGAGCCCTATGTGTCAGTGAGGATGAGCACAAACTGGTAAGTAACTGTGCACTCAAATTTAACAGATAAAAGGAAATACTGTATAGAAGAAAAAGGGATAAGGAGGAACGAGATAGGGAATGAGAGATTTGGTGCACTATGTTCCTCAAATAATAAAACCTAGCACTTTATTGTGATTAATTAAAAAGCTAGTATCCAAAATAAGTCAATACTAGTTATATCACCAGTGCACTCTGCCAGAAATTAAACTAGGGTATAAGAAATGATACATTAACATAAGCTGCAATGAAGTTTGACTCCCAAAACAATGGAGACCATAACCGCAACACTGATTCCACTCATACAAACAAATCATGCCTTCATGTCCCCATAGTGTGATCTTCCAATTACCCACATAGTGCCAGTGAATCATTTCTTTTTTGTAAGTAACTGTGCACTTCAGCTTCAGTCACATGGATTTCTAAAAGCCCAATGTTAGCATTTTGTTATGTGACAAACAGTACATTTAGCATTGCAATGCTCCCAAAGCATAGTTATCCTTTCACAATACAATGCTAAATAATTTTTGATTACCTTGTATCTAAGGCTTTGCACCAATCCCCCTTAAATCAGAGGTGTGTGCATACTTGAATTTAGCCAATCAGTGATCACTCACGATTCAACGAGAGTCAGCTCAGTGTTAACTATATTAGGGTTTTTCAAACTTTTTCCCCCAAGACCCAGTGCCATGATACCACATACCTTTGGGACCCAATTTTCATAATTGGTCTTGAAATTTCGTAAGAAATAAATAACATGATAGCTGCAATTTTTGGCAAAGAGACTAAAATATGTGCATGCTTTATTCCCGATTGTAGTCAAATTTGAAAGCGTTATAAAACATAATAACACACACACACAAACACATTCATACAACACACACACACAATCATACAACACACACACAATCATACAACACAAACAAACACACTCTCATACAACACACATTTTTATGTAACACACATAACACACACAGTTTCATATAACACACACTCACCCCATACACTCTCTTACAACACACACATACACACACACTTTCATATAACACACACTCTCTCATACCACACACACACACTTTCATATTGCACGCATACCACACACACACACATACTCATACAACACACATACCACACACACTCTCATATAACACACACTCATACAACACAAACACACTCTCATACAACACACCCCCCACAATCTCATACAACACACCACACACATTCCTACAACACACACACAAGTCGTGACCCAGTACACATGGTGTTGTGACCCAGTAATGGGTACCGACCTGTGGTTTGAAGAACCCCGATCTATATGGTACACATTAACTAGCTTTTATCTTGCTGTGAAAAACTTATAAAATGCTATTGATTTTAGTTCTTATAAATTATATTAATATAACAATGTTGGTTGTTCAAAGCTGGGGAATGGGTAGTAAAGGCGCTATCTATCTTTTACACAACAAAACATTTGAAGTAGACTGTCCCTTTAAACTTTACATTGTACTCAGACAGATATCTCAATGTAAACAACACATTTTGCAGCTATACTGCTTTGGGATCCAATCCCTATCTTTTGGATAAGCATTGCAATGTACAGCATTGTGGGTACAAAAAATATGTATTTGAAATTGTACAATTCATATTTTTTTTTTACAGGGAGCACAACTATTTTGTTTTGAGAAACCAGTTTTTAACCTGAATAATTAACTAATTTCTGATCAATATATACTTTAAATATAATATAATTTACACCTTTTTCACCTCCAATAATTTGACTATAAATGCATTGTATTGTGAAAGGATAGATATACTTTGTGAGAATTGCAATACTAAATGTACTCTTTGTCACATAACATAATGCTAACATTGACTGAAGCTGAGGTCCACACTTACCAGTCTGCCTGTATTGATCCTAACACTGACAGTACATCTTTCTGACACTTAACGCTTTAAGAGACGCACTCAAGGTCTTTGTTTTTATTGTGGTGCCAAGGACCACCTACTCAGAGAATACCCTTCAAGTTTTTTCTTTGTTGATAAGAAGGATGGGGGTCTAATGCATTGTATTGATTGTAAGAGAGCTAAATAAGATTACAACCAAAAAAATAGTACCCCCTTCCCTTGATTCCAGAACAATTTGACCATCTTTGGGAGCCTGTATCTTTAATACATTGGATCTTTGTGGAGCCTAGAACCTGGTCCATATACATCCAGGACATGAGTGGAAGACAGCCTTTAACACCTGGGCTTAACATTATGAATATCTGATTATGCCCTTCGGACTATTTAATGCCACGGCTGTCTTTAAGGCTCTTGTGAATTATATATTCCGGGACCTTCTCAACAAATATGTGCTTGTCTATTTGAATGATATCTTGATCTTCTATTCCTCCATAAATGAGCACTGCAATCACGTGAAACAAGTCTTTTCTTGTTAATGCAGTAACCACCTGTATGCTAAATTATCCAAATGTGAGTTTGAAATACAAGAGATCTAATTTTTAAGCTAAATCACATCTAAAGAAGATTAGCCATGGATCCCAAAAAATTACAGTCAATTCCCGATTGGTCTCAACCCAATACAGTCAGGGGAATGCAGCACTTTATTGGCTTTGCCAAATGCTATCGTTAGTTCATTAAGGACTTTTCAAGAATTATTGCCCCAATAACTGCTCTTACCCGCAAATGAGCAAAAGTGCAAAAATTGGCCTGAACCTGCTCTCAAGGCCTTTCAGGCATTAAAGAATGCTTTTATGCTGCTCCCATTTTTGCTCATCCAGATGCTTCTTTACAGTTCACCATGGAGGTGCATGCTTTGGATGTTGGCTCTAGGGCAGTACTTACACAACATAATTTACAGACTGTAAAAAAAATCATCCTGTAGCTTTCTTTCCCAAGATATTCTCTTCAGCATCCCATCATGTGGGAGAGAAAGAGCTTCTGGCTATCAAGATGGCTCTCTCGACATGGAGACATTTACTGGAGGGTACCATACAATCTGTTGTTATCTTTACTGACCATAAGAACTTGACATATGTTAAAACGGCTAAATGATTAAATGCTCGACAGGCCCGCTGGGCAATGATTTTCTCACGGTTCAACTACTTTGTGTCATACATTCTAGGATCTTGTTGAGCGAGAAGAAGAAAGCATACACACAGAAAGCACTCCCTGATCCAATGTGCGAAACAGATATCGCAGGATCTAGGATCTTATTTAGGCAATTTGCTCAATACTTCACTATCATAGGCCCCTCAAAATATTATTCCAGCAGAACAAATTATTGGACAGCTGTCCACGTCTCTTCTTTGGCGTTTGCAACCAGTCCAAGACAAAATTCCAATTTCTCTAATAGTTCCACCACATAAATACTTTGTTCCTGGTTCTCTTCGTAGGAACCTGCTGCCTTAGGCCCATGATAATAAGTTCTGGCTATCTTGGAGTATGACGCAATACTCAGCCACTCCAGTTACATATATGGTGGCCAGATTTTCAGAAAATGTCCAAGAATGTTTTCTCCTATGCTTCTTGTGCAGCAATGGAAGTTCCAAGAATACTGCCTTATGGTTACCTGCAATCCCTCACAGTGCCTAAGCAACCTTGGACACATTTGTCCATGGACTTAATTGTGGACCTACCCCCATCTAATGGCTGCACTGTGATTTGGGTTGTGAATGATCCCTTTTTTAAACAGGATCATTACATACTGCTTCCTAAATTACTTTCTGCTCCAGAGATGGCTACTTTATTTATTACTTACATTGATAGACTGCATAGCTTGCCAGTAAAGTATTGTCTCTGATTATGGAACTCAGTTTATATCTGCTTTCTGGAGAGGTCTTTGTAAACGCATGGGTACTGTACAGTATCTCTATCTACCAGCTATCACCCACAGACTAATGGGCAGACTGAAAGAGCTAATCAGGAACTTGAAGCCTATCATCACAATTATGTTAATTCACAACAGTCAAACTAGGCAGATCTTCCTTTAGCAGAATTGGCTTAGAATTCCCTATGGGACAGCTCCTTAAAACCATTCAATTTCTTGCTGCTCTGGATTATCAACCCAGAACTTTTCCACTACACTCATCATAGATTGGTGTACCTGTAGCTGACTGTCATTTCCAAATCCTTGTAGCCCAATGGCACAAAATTCACATCATACTTCAACGTTCTACTCATTGCAAGAAGTACACTAACAGATCTCGTCAGGTTTGTCCTATACCACAAGTTGGTTGTGAAGGTGTGGCTCTCAACTTCCACATCTGTCTGAAACAGCACTGCTGCATACTCAGTACTAGATACACCTGTACCTATCGTATTGTGCGTCGTCTAGCGCTTCCATCATCTCTTCGTATTTTTCAGGTTTTTCCATGTGTCTCTGCTAAAACAGCTGTTTTTAACAATGTTTCCCATAATGTACCTACACCTGCTCCAGTTATGGTTAATGACCAGCCTGAATGTATCATTTCAAAGATTTTTTACTCCAATACCTCTTCCACTAGAAGGGCTATTCTGTTGCAGATGGCTCCTGGGTCCCTGCAAAAGAGTCCATGCTCCAGCCCTAGGGCATTTCATTGTGTCCATCCTGGTAGTCCTCAGAGAGGTCCTTGAGGAGGGGGTACTATCACACCCTGGGATTGAACCTGAGACCTCAACTTTTTGGGTTTTTTCTTTTTCTATGTGCTATCCATGCACTTGGGTTGCAGCCTGTTTCTTTGCTCAGTTGGCTTTTTGTTTTTCTTCACTTTGGCTCCACCTGCCTGCAGCTGCTGGTAATTGGCAATATATTTCAGGCTATATAAACCCAGCCCTTCCAGCAGTCATTGACCATTTATTGAGCTGCTACTTAGGGGTGCTGTTCATTTCTATTTGGACTGCTCTCTCTTACAGACTTGGATTTGGATTCTGTACCCTGCTTTTCTATGCCCCTTGGTACCTTGTTGGATTTGCTGTTTACTTTGATCTCAGAACTGGACTTTGACTACGATTTGCTTTAACCCTTTGTACCTCGCTGGATTGTTTGCCTTTTTGTTGCTGACCTGGATTATGACCTCGATTATGCTAAAGCCTGAGCCCTTGGTGCCTGTTGCCTGTACTACACTGGATAACATCCTTTACCATTACTATTTTCATTGCTCAGAATCTACAGATTTATATAGTGCTGTACAATCCGTATTGGTGCGTGATCCATGTCAGTCATCTTGTTTGTAATTTTTAGAAGGTGATTTGGGTCTACATATTAGAAACACTTGTGTAATGTATGTTTGCATATGCTGTTTATTGGTCAGTGACACTAATTTATGATTAGCCAAAGGGGACAGTGTGCCTTTTCTCTCTCACTCCGATTGGCCATTGTTGGTCTTGTTTTGTGTCATTTTCCGGTACAATAAAATGTAACTTGTTGCTACTATCTATCTCTCTCTCTCTCTGTCTACCTTCCCCTCCGTATCTTTCTCTCTCCCTCTTCACTCTTACCCCACTCTCTTCACAGTCTTTTCTTCACACTGAGATGCATTTTTTTCCCAAGGTTTTCTTTGTCAGAGTTGTAAATTAGCTGACATCACTTTAATCTGTATTAAAAATGCATAACAAGAAGGCCCGCTAACCACTGCAGTATTAAATAGTTTAATTTTTAGGTCCATATATTAATATTTGTGTTTAATAGCCAATGTGCAAAGTAGTTGTCTATCACTGCTCTATCTGAATAGCACAAGAAACATATTGTGTTTCGTATTCCTTTAAGTGGTCATGCAGGCCAGCTTTCCAGCCTCTCTCAACCATTAAGCACAACAACATTGAAAATATGCAAACCTTCAAAAAGGCTTGATCTGTTCAGACAAATTTTCTCAGTCAAGCAATCCTAGCCATTCAATAACATGCCAGTCGGTTAGGTTGGGGTACAACTTGCTACTTGGTGGCAAATGGATACTCTTGGAGAAAGAATTTTGCATAAACTCTAAGGAGATTCAAGCAGGATCCTTTGCCTTGAAAATCTGTTTGCAAAGACAAGACTACCTGTGAGATTTTCCTTCAATGTAGAACATGTCTACAACCACATAGAGGCACAAAATCCAAGCTTTTACCTGAGTCTGCTCATTCCTGCCTCAACAGGAAATAGCAAAAACAAATCTTGGACAGTTTAATAAAATTTAGACTAGCCTAAATTTACGTATAAAGCTGCATTTGCATATTTTAAAGCTATGTGGAGGAGGCTTTCATGATTGCACAAGTGAGAAGGAAGTTACCCCTAACTGGTTCTGTATCTTTGTGCATAATGAGGTTATGCTGCTGAAAGAACAGAAGTAGTCTGTGTCTGACAGTGACTGACCCTTGTCAACTGCTGCCTGGGTCAATTGGACCCACTTGGTCCCATGGTTGAGCCGGCCCTGATTATTGCAGTATATTCCCTGTTACCTCTGGGAGAGTAAAAAAAACAAACATGAATTTTGCCAAGATAAATTAAAGGACCAAGTGTAATACATAATAAATGTACTTTACAATGTTATTTTACTATGTTTAATTAAACATTTTTATGGAGGATATAATTTTGTGTTTAATGTGTCACTTAAAATTTGTTAGTTGTATTTTTAGTTATCCAATAATGCATTATTACAAACCGAAATAGAGGGAGAAGTGCAACGATGACTTTAGATAGACATTTTTTAATAGAAAGATGTAGGATGTAGGGTCATAATGTCACTTTTGTGGGCAACAGGGCTTTAAGAAATGTGTTTTGCCTCCCCATAAAATAAAGCACTACATGAGCCTTGAAATACTAAATAGTTCCAAGTCACATTACTCCACTAACTATAAACGTATATAAAAAATATAATTACATATACTAGAAAAAAAAATCTTTGCAGAAGTTCACACTGCTCAAGGTCTGTTTGCTAGCATTACACCAGTCACACCCACAGCTATCCTGACCTTTGGACGGGTTGTCTGACAACTGTCACATATAACTGACAAACTAATTTTCATCAATGCAGAATACACGTGGTAAAACTGATTCCATGCAGAATCTGATATAAGAAAATATTTTTGGTTTATCGTATTTAAAGGAAAATTAATATAAAAAAAATAGTTTTTATAGGCACATTTTAAAATTTCGAATACAAAATACTACAAATACAAAGGGCTAGATTACAAGTGGAGCACTATTAACCGCTTACGCTAGAGCGCTAATTGTGCTAGAAGTAACCTGTTTCTGCTCATATTATGAGTTGAAAGTAAAAAGTTTGCTCTCTCGTGCTCACTCGAAGTGCGCTTCCCCTCATAGAAGTTAATGGAGAAAAAAAGTGTAAAAAAATACACGACTTGCACGCTAACCCGAGCTTATATTCTCATATGCGCTAAACTGACATAAAAATATGAATATTTGACATTCCGATGTTGTGTACATACGTATATATTTATATATACAGTGGATATAAAAAGTCTACACACCCCTGTTAAAATGTCATGTTTCTGTGATGTAAAAAAATGAGACAAAGATAAATCGTTTCAAAACTTTTTCCACCTTTAATGTGACCTATAAACTGTACAACTGTCAGGGTTTTTACCCTGCTTTGTTTGCCATGTGCTGCTGGCAGCCATTTTACTCACCTCTCTTGCTGACTCTGGTGCATACTGTGTGATGCTGCTCATTTCCTGCACTTCCTTTTATGGCCAGACTGGTGTACATCATCCGTGTGAGACAGGATGCAGTCTCAGAATTTTGATATCATCACTTATTATTTAAGGGCCTCTGTTCAGTATGCTTTGCCCTTGCGTTGTCTCAGACCTGTTTGTGAGAGCTCCTGTGCATTACCTGGCTGTCGGACGTCCCTCCTGGTTCCTAATCCCTGGCTTGTTCCTGACTCTGCTGTTCTCCTTGTTCCTGATTCCTGCTCATCTGACTACTTGCTTTGGCTCCTGACTCGCTGGTCTGACTACGAGCTCTGGTTTTGATTCCTGGCTTGTTATTTGACTTGTGGACTTTTTATTATTTTTTGCTATTAATAAAGGTGTGATTATTTTTGCACTTCTCGTCTCAGTCTGATTCCTGGCACCCTGACATTACGTAAGGGCCATGAATCCTGATGGTGCTAATAATCCACCTTTACCTGCCATAATTTCCAGGATGGATGAACAGGATCTCCGCTTGAATCAATTTGCACTAGCCCTGCAAACCCTGCTGACTCGCACTGCACATTTGGACCAAAGTGTCCCGCAAGTTATGGCTGCTCCTGTTTCCGCTGCTGCACCTAGTCCTACCAGGAGCATGTCCGGTTCTGCACCTCTACCTCAGCGATATGGAGGCGATCCTAATCAGTGCAGAGGGTTTTTGAACCAGGTGGGCATTTACTTTGAGATGTTATCTCAGGCGTTTACCTCTGACAGAGCTAAGGTGGGATTTCTCATCTCGTTACTCTCTGATACAGCTCTTGCCTGGGCTAATCCCTTGTGGGAGACTAATAAACCTGTGATTTCAAATTACCCTGAATTTGTGGCCTCCTTTCGAAGGGCATTTGATGTTCCGGCTCGCTCCTTCTCTGCTGCTAAATGACTCATGTCCATTCAGCAAGGTACGAGATCTGTTGCCTAGTATGCCATTGAGTTTCGTACGTTTGCTGCAGAGGTAGGTTGGAACAATGAAGCCCTTGTTGCCGCATTCTTTCATGGGCTCTCTGATTAAAGACGAAGTTGCTGCCAGAGATTTAACAGAGGATCTCAAGGCATTGGTGTGTTTTTTTATCCTAATTGACATCAGACTCAGAGAGAGGCCCTCTTTCAAGGAGCGCTTGCGGAAGCCTCCTGTTCCGCTGTCTCCTACGTGTTCGTTCCCACCCATGCCTCCCTCTCCTCCCATGCCTCCTGGTCCCGAGTCACCAGGTACTGTTAAGCCGATGCAGTTGGGATTCACACGTCTCTCCACGGCGGAGAGGACCTTTAGGAGGAGGGAGGGGCTCTGCCTCTATTGTGGGTTACAGGGCCACCTTTTGAAGTCTTGTCCTACACGGCCAGGAAACGCTCACACCTAAGGTCCTGTCGGGGGCAGACCTTGGGTGGTTTATCCTCTTCCCAGGAACCGCTAAAGGAGAAACCTTTGGTCACGGTTGTCCTTTCTTGGGTGGACTCCTCCATAGTCACCCAGGCTCTTGTTGACTCCGGTGCTGCAGGCTATTTCATTGACAGTGCTTTTGTATCAAAGCACTCCATTCCTGTTTTGCCTCGGTCCATTCCGCTTGCTATTGAGGCCATTGATGGCAGGCCCCTTCAGCCCGCACTCGTTACTCACGAAACTGCTCCGTTATCCATGGCTGTTGGGGCTCTCCATTTTGAAACCCTCCAGTTCCAGGTGATAAACTCTCCGCATTTTCCGGTTGTTCTGGGTTATCCCTGGCTCCAAAATCACAATCCCAGTCTCGACTGGTGCAGGTCCGAAATTTTGTCGTGGTCTCAGCAATGTGATTCCACTTGTCTTCGGAAACCAGTTAAAGTCTTGTGCACTTCTTCGGTATCTCAATAGCCAGAGGAGTACCAAGAGTTCCTAGACATTTTTGACAAGGTGCGTGCCGGTACGTTGCTTCCTCACCGGTCTTACGATTGTGCCATAGACCTGCAACCCGGAGCCATTCCTCCTCGGGCCGAGTTTACCCTCTGTCTGTTGCTGAGAATTGTGCTATGGAGGAGTATGTTGCTGATGCTCTGTCGCAGGGGATCATCCGCAAATCCTGCTCTCCTGCAAGGGCTAGCTTCTTCTTTGTAAAGAAAAAGGGTGGCGAGTTAAGACCATGCATCGATTATAGGGGTCTTAATCATCTTACCATTAAGAATGCTTACCCTATTCCGCTCATTACGGAACTCTTTGACCGCCTTAAGGGAGCTACGGTCTTTACTAAACTTGATTTGAGAGGAGCGTACAATCTCATTAGGATCAAGGAGGGCCACAAATGGAAAACAGCATTTAACACCAGGAGCGGGCATTATGAGTATCTTGTAATGCCCTTTGGCCTATGTAATGCTCTTGCTGTTTTCCAGGAATTTATTAATGATGTCCTACGAGATATGTTGCAACAGTGTGTTGTGGTGTACTTAGACGACATCCTCATACACTCACCCACACTTGAGGCTCATCGTTCTGATGTTACACGGGTTCTTCAGAGACTATGTGAGAACGGCCTGTTTTGTAAGCGCGAGAAATGTGAGTTCCATCAGACTCAAGTAACCTTCCTAGGTTATGTTATCTCCGTTGCAGGGTTCTCCATGGATCCTGACAAGTTGTCTGCAGTTCTGCAGTGGCCTCGCCCAGTTGGTCTTCGGTCTATTCAACGTTTTTTGGGGTTTGCCAGTTACTATAGAAAGTTTATTAAAAACTTTTCTTCCTTGGTCAAACCTATTACAGACATGACCCGTAAAGAGAATGATCCACTCCATTGGTCACCTACTGCCATTAAGGCCTTTGATAGTCTTAAGACTGCCTTTGCTGCTGCTCCAGTTCTGGCTCATCCTAACCCTGTCCTGCCTTTCATTCTTGAAGTCGATGCATCTGAGACTGGAGTAGGTGCCCTCTTGTCTTAACGTCCTACGCCTGACAGTTCCTTGCATCCGTGTGGTTTCTTCTCTAAGAAATTGTCTCCAGGGGAGTGCAATTATGAATTGTTAGGGATTTACTGGCCATAATTTTAGCACTCAAGGAATGGAGGCATCTTCTCGAGGGTACTAGCGTGCCAGTGCTCATTCTTACTGACCACAAGAATTTAACTTATCTATCTGAAGCAAAACGTTTGTCGCCCTGACAGGCCAAATGGGCGCTATTTTTGTTTCGGTTTAATTGTGTGGTCTCCTACCTGCCTGGTAGTAAGAATGTTAGGGCTGATGCCCTCTCTCGACAATTTTCGCCTCTGTCCAAGGAGGACTCTGTACCTACTCCAGTTATACCTCCTGACCATATTTTGGCTACCATACGTACTAATTTGACTTCTCCCTTGGGGGAGGAAATCCTGGCTGCACAAACCAATGCACCTCCTGAGAAACCTAGTGGTAAGTGTTTTGTTCCTGAGAATCTTCGAACTAAACTTTTGCACACATACCACTATCCAAAAGCCGAAGGTCACCCAGGCAAGAAACAAATTATTTGGTCTGTCACTCGTCAATTCTGGTGGCCAGGTCTTCGTTCTGATGTTGCTGCGTATGTTGCCTCCTGCTCAGTTTGTGCACAGAATAAAACTCATCAACGTCTTCCTGTTGGTCTTCTTCAACCTATTGCTAATGGTGAACGTCCTTGGACACATCTTTCCATGGACTTGATTGGCGAGTTCCGTGTTTCCAATGGCAATACTTTTATCCTTATGGTGGTTGAACGTTTTTCTAAAATGTCACATTGCATTCCCTTGAAGAAGTTGCCTACCGCTCAGGAGTTTGCTTCAATTATTGCCCAGGAGGTCTTCCGTTTACATGGGTTACCCAAGGAGATAGTGTCGGACTGGGGTAGCCAGTTTTTCTCCAGATTTTGGCGTTCCTTTTGTGCTCAAATGGGGATACAGCTTTCCTTCTCCTTGCCATATCACCCTCAATCCAATGGGGCTGCCGAACGGTCTAATAAAGCTCTGGAACAGTTCCTCCATTGCTATGTCTCAGATCACCACAATAATTGGTCTGAACTGTTACATTGGGCAGAGTTTGCTCGTAATAGTGCTATTAATGCTTCCTCCAAGTTATCCCTGTTCATGGCGAATTATGGGTTTCAACCATCCTTGTTGCCCGATTCATTCATGTTTCAGGGTATTCCGGCTTTGGAGGAGCATCTCCGGCAACTCCGTTCCACGTGGGTGCAGATTCAGGATTGCCTTCATCGTTCTATGCAGCGCCAAAAGTTCCAGGCTGATCATAGGCGTCTGCTCGCGCCTTCCTATCAGGTTGGTGAGAGAGTTTGGCTGTTTTCCCTCAACTTGAACCTTTGTGTGCCTTCCAATAAACTAGCTCCCCGTTATGTTGGTCCTTTTCAAATACTCCGACGGGTCAATCCTGTGGCCTACGCTCTTGACCTTCCTCCTGCAATGCGCATCTCCAATGTTTTTTGTTGTTTTTTTTGTTTTTTTTAATATTTTTATTGAGGTGATAAAAACAGGCATACAACATGTATACATTTGCATATAGCATTACAGTATATAGCATTACAAGAACAACAAGTTCACACTGCATCTTACAGCACAGAAAAGGTATATTTAACAGATTTAGTTAACAGTATTACTGCTTATTGCCTGTACCTTGCGAAACCTTCCAACGTGACTCAATAGGTCACTTTTGGACCTCTAGTACTAAAAAAAGAATATATATAATAGAAGGTAATCTGAAACAAGGAGACCACTCTTGGGCCTCAACTAGTGCCCCTCAGGATTTTATAGTTTTTTGGGAAGGGGATTTTATATTACTTAATTTGAGCAAAACTAAAGTAATATTTAATAGGGAAAGAAATGGTACTCGCTTACTTTTAGTATATTATGTGAAGATTATATAACTCTGTAAAACACATGGTATAGGATATAATAATAGGGAAGCGTGATAAGCTAGGTAGCAATACAATAATAGGCTGTAAAGACTCCAACTATCCAATAGCAGAATTTTGAACACTAATGCAGAGGGTAGACAGCGCTAGGGTAAAATATAAGAAAAATCTATTGCATCTGACTAAGTGAAACCGTACACCAAAGACACATTAACGTATGGGAGTAGAATGAGCAGTTTCAACTGTAAACCTAAAACTAATAAACGCTTTCTAGGTATCTGGGTAGACAAACTTAAAGATATACCTGTTGATCTTAGGGTATCTCTTTGGGTAAAAGCTTCTTGGGTTATGAAGTAGGTGGGAGACTATAATAATATAGAATGTAATATTAGCCACTATTCGGTGAAAATATAAACACCTCTGTAAACACTTAACATGCATAGGGCAAAGTTGTTGAACCTTATGTTGATGGAGCCAAAGCAGCTTGTGATGGGGAGGAAGTGGAACTAGCTTGCTTTTAATAAGTTATATACACACTATATGGCTTTATACGGCTTATGATATGTGGAAGTATTGGGGTACCAAATTATGGTGGTTACATATAAGCTAGAACATTAACTTCAGTACTAAAACTAAGAGTAACTAGTCATAGACGTGGAAATCTGCATTTGTGCACCCATGGGTACCTGAAGGCCCCCAACTCTAATGTACTTCATTTGAAATACCCACATAAAAAGTACAAAGTAATAAGGCTTGAAATAGGAGCTGTACAGTGTATATAATACGACATAGACACATTTTACCAGATCAGGTTATCTGGACAAAAACCATCATGAAGTTCTGTATCTTGAACCTATTACCTAACGTGTGTGCCAAGCTACGTATTGCAAGAGAGACATGTCCGCATTATAACTCTTAAAATCCTTCAATGTGACAGATCTCTAAGGTAGCGGCATGATCCCACAGCTACACAGGTTTTTCAGCCTACTCCCGACTGCCAGGCCAAATTGTTCCCTGTAACAGAGCGATCAGAGTAAGTGCAAGTAAGTCTGGACACAATGGCCACCTCAGTAGCTGGAGTCTGTGATCCCATGGACAAGATCGCCTTATTGTGAACAGGCAACTGCACTGCATAGGACAAGTCCGGAGCACTCCCTGAATGTTGCACCCACAACTGCCCTTCCAGCTGGCGCAATGAAAATGTTCCTCCTGCAGGTAGGATACTTAGTGGGGTCATCGGGGTGGGTGGCGGGAGAGTTAACATAGAATGCGATACTTGCAATTGTAAAGCTTCTGTAACTAGAGCAGAGTCTACACCCGAGATCCGTGTAGGTGTGAGGCCATATAGCTCCCAAAGCTGCATGGAGCCAGGTCTGTCTGTACCTCCAGTGCCCTCGGGCATACTCATTAGTGCTGGCTTAGCTGTTCCTTCCTTCCACGCTGCAAAGCTCACATCTGTTGAATCTGGCTTGATATGAGTGTTGTGAGGTATGGGAAGTGAACTTTGAGGCTCCGTGTCAGCCTCTCTTCTGTGCTCCGTAGAATTAAGCTTGGGTAGGGTAGGTTTCTGAGTGGAGCTGCCGCCATTAGTGCCCAGCGCTGCTGACAGGGACTCCTCAAAAGCCACGAGGCAGTCAGCTAGTAAGTGTCGCAGCTCCTCAAGAAAGCCCTCAGCGGTATTAGAATCCATGATGAAAGTGTTAAGTACTTAAGTCTTAAACAGCCCACAAAAGGGGCTGCGCGACAGTGGTTACCCGTTTGGGAGTCACTGGGGGGTTTTGAAAAGGCCTAAGCCTTGAAACAGCTCTGGAAAACGTAAGTGCAGCACGATCTTAAGAAGGCAGGCATCAAATGAAAGATAAACATTTTACAGTCTTACTTCTGACAGTTTGAAGCCCAAATACTGGTTATATCTTGCGGTATGCTATAATTTCAGTAGGAAGGTGTGAGCAGCTAACAGTTTTGCGTCCATAGATGGCCGCCACCCGGAAGTTCCCCCCGCATCTCCAATGTTTTTTATGTCTCCATCTTGAAACCGTTGGTTTGTAATCGGTTTACCACTGTGTTGCCTTGTCCCCGTCCTATCTTTGTTGACAACCATGAGGAGTATGAGGTCAGCAGCATTATTGACTCTCGTATGTACAGTATTTGGTTCACTGGAGGGGCTACGGTCCGGAGGAGCGTTCATGGGTTCCCTCCTCTGATGTTCATGCTCCCGCCCTCCTCTGAGCCTTCCATGCCCGTTTCCCCAATAAGCCTTTTGTCCTCCCGCGGGGGAGGGGTCATTGAGGGGAGGGTACTATCAGGGTTTTTTTTCCCCCTGCTTTGTTTGCCATGTGCTGCTGGCAGCCATTTTACTCACCTCTCTTGCCGACTCTGGTGCATACTGTGTGATGCTGCTCATTTCCTGCACTTCCTTTTATAGCCAGACTGGTGTACATCATCCGTGTGAGACAGGATGCAGTCTCAGAATTGTGATGTCATCACTTATTATTTAAGCACCTCTGTTCAGTATGCTTTGCCCTTGCGTTGTCTCAGACCTGTTTGTGAGAGCTCCTGTGTATTACCTGGCTGTCGGACGTCCCTCCTGGTTCTTGATCCCTGGCTTGTTCCTGACTCTGCTGTTCTCCTTGTTCCTGATTCCGGCTCGTCTGACTACTCGCTTTGGCTCCTGACACACTCGTCTGACTATTCGCTTTGGCTTCTGACTCGGCTCGTCTGACTACGAGCTCTGGTTTTGATTCCTGGCTTGTTATTTGACTTGTGGACTTTTTATTATTTTTTGCTATTAATAAAGGTGTGATTATTTTTGCACTTCTCTTCTCTGTCTGATTCCTGGCACCCTGACAACAACTCAATTGTAAAACAAACTAAAATCTTTTAGGTGGAGGGAAGTAGAAATAAAAACTAAAATAATATGGTTGCATAAGTGTGCACACCCTTAAACTAATACTTTGTTGAAGCACCCTTTGATTTTATTACAGCACTCAGTCTTTTTGGGTATGAGTTTTTCAGCATGGCACATCTTGACTTGGCAAGATTTGCCCACTCTTCTTTGCAAAAATACTCCAAATCTGTCAGATTGTGAGGGCATCTCTTGTGCACAGCCCACTTAAGATAACCCCACAGATTTTCGATTGGATTCAGGTCTGGGCTCTGACTGGGCCATTCCAAAACTTTAATCTTCTTCTGGTGAAGCCATTCCTTTGTTGATTTGGATGTATGCTGTGGGGCATTGTCATGCTGAAAGATGAAGTTCATCTTCATGTTCAGCTTTCTAGAAGAAGCCTGAAGATTTTGCGCCAATATTGTCTGGTATTTGGAACTGTTCATATTTCCCTCCACCTTGACTAAGGCCCCAGTTCCAGCTGAAGAAAAACAGACCCAAAGCATGATGCTGCCACCAAATTGCTTCACTGTGTGGGTATGGTGTTCATTTGGTTATATGCAGTGTTGTTTTTGCGCCAAACATATCTTTTGGAATTATGGCCAAAAAGTTTAATCTTGGTTTCATCAAACCAGAACACCTTTTGCAACGTGCTTTTGGGAGACTTCAAATGTGTTTTTGCAAAATTTAGCTGGGCTTAGATGTTTTTTTTCGTAAGCAAAGGCTTCCGTCTTGCCACTCTACCACATAGCCCAGACATATGAGGAATACGGGCGATTGTTGTCACATGCACCACACAGCCAGTACTTGACAGTTATTCCTGCAGCTCCTTTAATGTTGCTGTAGGCCTCTTGGCAGTCTCCCAGACCAGTTTTCTTCTCGTCTTTTCATCATTTTTGGAGGGACGTCCAGTTCTTAGTAATGTCACTATTGCGCCATATTTTCTCCACTTGATGATTAATGACTGTCTTCACTGTGTTCCATGGTATATCTAATGCCTTGGAAATTCTTTTGTACCATTCTCCTGACTGATACCTTTTAATAATGAGATCCCTCTGATACTTTGGAAGCTCTCTGCGAACCATGGCTTTTGCTGTAGGTTGCAACAAAGAAAATGTCAGGAAAGACAAACTAGAACAGCTGAACTTTATTTGGGGTTAATCAGAGGCATTTTTAATGATGGCAGAAGTGTACTGATTCCTATTTAGCATGATTTTGAATGTGATTGCTCAATTCTAAACACAGCTACATCCACACTTATGCAACCATATTATTTTAGTTTTTTATTTTTACTTCCCTCCACCTAGAAGTTTCAGTTTGTTTTTCAATCAAGTTGTACAGTTTATAGGTCACATTAAAGGTTGGAAAAGTTCTGAAATGATTTATCTTTGTCTCATTTGTTTTACATCACAGAAACCTGACATTTTAACAGGGGTGTGTAGACTTTTTATATCCGCTGTATATATATATATATATATATATATATATATATATATACACACATACACAAATATATATAGGTATAGATATATACTGATATAAATAGGTAAATCTATTTAAAAATACATAGAACATATTCTGCTATGTGCAGAACATTGGAATGTGAACTATTTACAATAATAATACACTATAACACTTTATTAAAATTGAATATTGCATAAATATGGTTTTACATGTTCTCATCTACTTAATTACAAAGGGATCCAATGCATATATATATTAGTGAAATAAATGAACTTTTGCACGATATTCTAATTTTTCGAGTTTCACCTGTATATATATATATATATATATATATATATATATATATATATATATATATATATATATATATATATATATATATATATATATATGGATCATTTGTGGAAAACGCCATTGCCATTGTCCTTATGATACACTGAGAGATGTTTTCACTACTTATGTGTAAAAGTGCTTTTTGATTATGTATTGAAGCCTTTCAATGTGAGCTCATTACCATATGTTGCTTACTGTGTGTTTGTCTTTTTAATAAATAAAACTGTGTTGCACTATTTTTTTCTCTCAATTTTTATTACTTGTCATTTGTGACTGCATCTTTGGACAATGTTGGTTACTACTACTATACAACTTGGAGACAATATTTGCCTGGTGTTTAGGACAAGACTCTACCTACACTGTGTGGCCGTAACCTCATGTTGATTGAGGTAGAAGAGTGTAAGTAGATGCCCGAGAGGGACTAGGATCCTTGTCTCCTATATCTTCGATTTATGAACTGTTGGTTGACTACGCCTGTTTTATCTATCACACAGGATTTATTATTTATTGGGGCTTTGTAATGGGACTTTTTATGTATTTGTAATATGAATGTTTTATATTATTTGTCTTAATACTCTGAGATTTTGTATATTTGCCTATATTTACTTTCATTTCCATTTTTGTTTTGAACTCTTTGTGGTCTATTAACACATAAGCTACAGTGGGGCAAAAAAGTATTTAGTCAGCCACCAATTGTGCAAGTTCTCCCACTTAAGAAGATGAGAGAGGCCTGTAATTTTCATCAAAGGTATACCTCAACTATGAGAGACAAAATGTGGAAACAAATCCAGACAATCATATTGTCTGATTTGGAAAGAATTTATTTGCATATTATGGTGGAAAATAAGTGTTTGGTCACCTACAAACAAGCAAGATTTCTGGCTCTCACAGACCTGTATCTTCTTCTTTTAGAGGCTCATCTATCCTCCACTCATTACCTGTATTAATGGCACCTGTTTGAACTTGTTATCAGTATAAAGGACACCTGTCCACAACCTCAAACAGTCACACTCCAAACTCCACTATGGTGAAGACCAAAGAGCTGTTGAAGGACGCCAGAAACAAAATTGTAGACATGCACCAGGCTGGGAAGACTGAATCTGCAATAGGAAAGCAGCTTGGTGTGAAGAAATCAACTGTGGGAGCAATAATTCGAAAATGGAAGACAAACAAGACCACTGATAATCTCCCTCGATCTGGGGCTCCACGCAAGATCTCACCCCGTGGGGTCAAAATGATCACAAGAACAGTGAGCAAACATCCCAGAACCACACGGGGGGACCTGCAGAGAGCTGGGACCAACGTAACAAAGGCTACCATAAGTAACACACTATGCCGCCAGGGACTCAGATCCTGCAGTGCCAGACATGTCCCCCTGCTTAAGCCAGTACATGTCCGGGCCCGTCTGAAGTATGCTAGAGAGCATTTGGATGATCCAGAAGCAGATTGGGAGAATGCCATATGGTCAGATGAAACCAAAGTAGAACTGTTTGGTAGAAACACAACTCGTCGTGTTTGGAGGAGAGAGAATACTGAGTTGCAACCAAAGAACACCATACCTACTGTGAAGCATGGGGTGGCAACATCATGCTTTGGGGCTGTTTCTCTGCAAAGGGAACAGGAAAAATTATCTGTGTACATGAAAGAATGAATGGGGCCATGTATCGTGAGATTTTGAGTGCAAACCTCCTTCTATCAGCAAGGGCATTGAAGATTAAATGTGGCTGAGTCTTTCAGCATGACAATGATCCCAAACACACCGCCCGGGAAACGAAGGAGTGGCTTCGTAAGAAGCATTTCAAGGTCCTGGAGTGGCCTAGCCAGTCTCCAGATCTCAACCCCATAGAAAACCTTTGGAGGGAGTTGATAGTCTGTGTTGCCCAGCGACAGCCCCAAAACATCACTGCTCTAGAGGAGATCTGCATGCAGGAATGGGCCAACATACCAGCAACAGTGTGGGACAACCTTGTGAAGACTTACAGAAAACGTTTGACCTGTCATTGCCAACAAAGGATATATAACAAAGTATTGAGATGAACTTTTGATATTGACCAAATACTTATTTTCCACCATAATTTGCAAATAAATTCTTTCCAAATCAGACAATGTGATTGTCTGGATTTGTTTCCACATTTTGTCTCTCATAGTTGAGGTATACCTATGATGAAAATTACAGGCCTCTCTCCTCTTCTTAAGTGGGAGAACTTGCACAATTGGTGGCTGACTAAATAGTTTTTTGCCCCACTGTATATATTCATCTAGGCTATATATTTATCTAGGATAGATTGTATAGTGTAGGAATTAATTTTATTTTTTCTTCCATATTTATTTTTATTTATTATTTTTTTAGCTTTGCGCCAATTCACAATTTTCCTTTTACTCACATATATATATATAATATATATATATATATATTGTGCTTATAATTTATAGAAGCAATTTGTAGTGTTAGCAATACAGATAGTAAGTCCAGCTATGTGCTATCAGAAAGTGGTAAACAAGTACCTCTGCCTTCTTCTCATGAGGAAAAGGGTGAAGGACGAGTCGGGTGAGGGAACCCTCCAGGCGCCGCTACGCTGACATGTCCACTCAGGAAGGCCTCCGATGTCAGAGTGGGAGTGTCCACCAACCGGCTTCAGGGTCTCGTGGTATGTCACCTTGTTTGGCAGTGTTGATTAGCTAGAATTGGGAAAGAGGGGAGGAACCGAAATCTGTGTTCCTAATCACCTGAGATCCAAAGTGTTCGCTTAGGTACCCGACCAGCAATTTGCGGTATCCCCAACCGCTCGATAGAATAAAGTATAAAGAAGAAACAGCTGGTCTGGAATAGGTGCTTCACAAACTCGTTTATTTGGTAATTATCAAATTGAGTGCACAGTACAGAAAGGCCTGACGCGTTTCGAGCATGCGCACATGCACTTCATCAGAGGCCTCGGAAATCATACACTCATCCTCAGCCCTGGCATACTCCTCTGACACAGTACCTACGCAGATGTTCCCGTACTGCTGAGCGACACTGGGGGAAATCTCGGAGTTCAGCTGACTTTCTTCACTATAGCTTTATCTTGAACTCTTACTATTCTGCCCTTAATCTATATAAGCAACATTACTTCTCTACTCTTATCTCTACTCTTTATTCAAACCCAAAACGTCTGTTCTGCACATTCAATACTCTTCTCCACCCACCCCCATCTCCCCCTACAACTTCTCTCTCAGCTCAAAATGTTGCCAGCTACTTCAACAACAAAATCGACTCCATCAGAAATTAAATCAGCTCTCAACATACTACCGGTCTTCTACCCCCCAAGAGCTCACAATCATCGAAAACCAACATAGCCATAAATGTAACTCTTTTGCCCCTGTTACAGAGAAAGAAGTTTCTGCCCTTATACTGTCCTCTAACCTTACTGCCTGTCCCCTCGACCCCATCCCCTCACAGCTACTCCCCTCCATCTCTTCTACCCTCTCCTTCTACAACTCCTACCAAATTCCCTGTTTTCGTGGCAACTGTACTCTCTTTAAGTCTCTTTTTTGGTATGTAGTCTGTGAAATGTTATGTATTTTCTTTGCTGATCTCTTGTCTTTAGCTATGTGATGTTCAAACCCTGACAATACTTGAGATAATTTCTAAATGTATAAGTTCACTAATGGTATAACCCCAGCCTTTTCCAAATTCCAAATTCTTATCTCACCCTGAATCAAATTTTCCCAATTGGCCTTTTGACTTTCTTTGATCATGTCAGTAACTAATTTATTGCAATCAGCTGAACACTCTGGTCTATAAATTTAACACTGTTATGGGGAAGCATTGCAGGTTTAGATAGCAGTATTGTAAGATCATCTGCTCACATCTCTTAAGTGGCACAAATAATTATACAAGAATTGAACAAGTATTGGACAAGGGATAAGGCAAGTTCTGTTTTTTTAATACTGAGTTTTATCCAGTTTGACTATTTTGTAAACATGCTCAATATCTTAATATTCCTCTTTGCCACCTTTTGTCTCTTTAACAAACTATTTTACTCAATTACTCCATCACACTCACCACCTGCACTGTTCATTAGCCTATCTCTCTTAACCTCACCTTACTTTTGTATTCATGAACTTCACACATTCCTAAGGACTCTCTCTCCCCCTTGCACCTCATCACAAAAACATTACTGCAAATCTGCATCTCATGTCACTCTCCCTCTGGCTCATACTAGCTGCTGGTGACATCTCCACTAATCCTGGTCCCCCACAACTTCCTTGCCATGCACACCCATGTCTGCCCTTCAATAGACTTAAAAAAAAAATCTCTGCCCCTTAGCACATCTATCGACCGATGCAGAGAAGGCTTTTGACAGGGTCAGCTGGCATTTTATGTGGGGGGCCCTGTCAAAGTTCGGCTTCTCTGAAGCCTTTATAGCCAGGATCCAAGCACTGTACTCAGGTCCTCAAGCCAGAGTCCGAATGAATGGAACTCTTTCACAACCCTTTCCGATAATAAATGGTACCCGCCAGGGGTGCCCATTATCGCCACTGCTGTTCGCAATAACCATAGAGACTTTGGCAATTAAAATTAGAGAAAATAAGGACATATTAGGGTTACAATATAATCAAATTCATCAAAAAATGTCTGCTTTTTGCAGATGATGTGATTCTCACCCTTCGATCGCCCTCCACTACCCTTCCCGCCTTACTACAGACCCTAGACGAGTATGGTCGGGTGTCTAACTTCTCCATTAATATGGAGAAGTCGGGTATAATGTTATTGAATCTTCCACAACAAGATATAGATTTTGTAAAGGAACATACGTCATTTCGGGTCACTGACAAGCTTAAATACTTAGGATTAATGATACCACAAAATAACCAAGACTTATTTCAGACCAATTATATCAGCCTACAAAAAACAGTGAAAACTCTCCTAGAGGGGTGGCACAGACAGGGACATCTATCCTGGATAGGAAGGATCAACACTATTAAAATGATGCTAATACCTATTTCTCTTCCAAACACTGCCAATGGCCCTGCCTGCATCATACCTCAAAGCCCAACAGAAAATCATTAATTCATTCATATGGTCCAATAAAAAACCTAGAGTTTCTCAAAATACGCTATACATGCATAAAGAAGATGGATGACAGTGTTCCAAACCTTCTAAACTACTATAGAGCGGTACATATGGCCAGAGTGATCTCCTGGACACACTCTAAACAAGCTGACTTATGGGTGCAGGTCGAAAGCTCTCTCTTAAAGATGAACTGTATGAGAGATGTTGCATGGTTGCCCAAAAGTCACAGACCACCATTAGCATACCAAAATAATTATGTTAAGGCTACCTTAGATATATGGGACTACGTATTAGCTCATAATACAGGAATCTCCACCCCAATATCACCTCTCACCCCTATATTAGGCAATGAGATTTTTTTACAAAATGTTTCTTTTAACCATGTGAATAATGAGGAACACCTACACAATTTACCAGCTTACCTTATATTAGAGTCAGGAGGGATTAAAGATATGACAAGGTTAAAAGATGAGTTGGGCCCACCCTTTCATAGATGGTATTCGTATCTACAAATATGTCTCTCCACAACAATACACACAAAGCTAAAGTACTCAGACCTTTAACAGTATTTGAGAAGCTATGTATAAACCCTGAGATCAAACGATCACATCTTTCTCTGACATATAAATTGTTGAGAGGGTCCTTTCCGGATCAGCGCCCTTCCTTTATAAGGAAATGGGACACGGAAATACTGGAGGAGGTTGTGGACGATGACTGGAAGATCAGCTTCAAAATGTCACACTCTACCTCAGTGTTCATATCCGAACTGAATTATAAAATACTCACTCGATGGTATCTGACACCGCAACGTCTTAGATATATTTTTCCTACCACCTCTTCAGCTTGTTGGAGGCGTTGCGGAGGGACAGGCACTATGACACATATTTGGTGGGATTGTCCTCTCCTGACAGAATTCTGGACACGGATAGAAGGCTGTGTTAGCAAGATACTAGGAACACACATTACACTTAGTCCTAAAATCATTTTACTCAACATCATCCCACCACTACACTGTATGTACCACACAAGACTCCTTCAGCTGATGCTAGCCTGCGCAAAGAGACTAATTCCTAGATTGTGGAAAAGCCAAGAAATTCCAACTCAAGCACAGTGGATAGTAGAGGTAGAACACATTCTCACACTGGAAAAACACCACTATCACTTTGTGGGTAAACACGACTTTATTACCGATATGCTTTTTATATGGGAGCAGGGCCTCTCCAGCTTAGGGTAGCCCACAGACAGTTTAACTAAACACTAACAACATTCTTAAGAACAACATTGAAACTATTGATAAGTCCTTGAAATCTTCTCCCCTCTTCCTTGCCTCTTTCCTTTGCTCTCTCCCCTTTCCCAATTAATTCCCCCCCTCCCCCCCAGACTGAAACAATATAGATGGACAGTACATCTGAGATCGGATATTACTTCTAGTCAGCTATATTATGTGGAGAAGTTTAAAATTGCAACTATTTGTTGTTACATCTAAAAAAATGTTTCAGACAATAATTGTGTTTTATTATTGGATGTAATGCTTCGAAAATAGAAAATTACTAAAAAAATTATTGAATCAAAAAAAAAAAAAAATATCTGGTAACCTTAATCTTATTCTTCTTGCATCTAAGGCCACCCACCCCTTCACTTGTCACTATGGAACTCTGTTTGAAACAAGCTCACTTCTATCCTTGACTTCTTTATCTTCCACTCTCTCAATCTGCTGGCTCTCACAGAAACCTGGCTCTCTCCTTCAGACACAGCTTCCTCTGCTACACTGTCACATGGGGTTCTCCACTTCAGCCACACTCCTAGGTCTGATAATAGACAAGGAGGTGGTGTTGGTATTTTCCTTTCCTCTCGTTGCACCTTTCAACAAATACAGCCCTTCTCTTCCCTCACATTTTCTTCATTCGAAACACACATGATTCGCTTATTCTCTCCCCTCTCTATACGTGTTGCAGTCATATACCGCCCCCTTGGCACCTCAACTCTATTTCGAGATCACTTTGCTGCCTGGCTTATTTTCTTTCCTTAGATACCCCTGCCCTCATTCTTGGTGACTTCAACCTCCCTTTTGATAATCCCACTGCCTCCTCTGCAAAACAACTTCTGCAACTCCTCACTTCCTCTTTCAGCCTGTCACAATGGACTCTCAAAGATGGTCAGTCCCTTGATCTGATTTTCAGCTATCGATGCACTAGCTCAAACTTCACAAACTCCCCTTTTCCTCTTTCTGACCATCACCTCCTCACTTGTAACATCACTTCCGTCCCTGCAACTCTCCCTCCTTCTACCACTCACACCAAACTTCACAGAAGAATCAAGTCATTAGATCAGCAACAGCTCGCTAGCTCTCTCAAACCTTTCCTCTCTTCCATCCCCTCCTTTTCCTGCCCTGATGAATCTGCCACTATAACTCCACCCTTCCATCAGTCTTTGACAATCTGGCCCCACTTACCATAGCTCGGAAATCACACACTCATCCTCAGCCCTGGCATACTCCTCTTACACTGTACCTACGCAGATGTTCCCGTACTGCTGAGTGACACTGGAGGAAATCTCGGAGTTCAGCTGACTTTCTTCACTATAAGTTCATCTTGAACTCTTACTATTCTGCCCTTAATCTATATAAGCAACATTACTTCTCTACTCTTATCTCTACTCTTTATTCAAACCCAAAACGTCTGTTCTCCACATTCAATACTCTTCTCCACCCACCCCCACCTCCCACTACAACTTCTCTCTCAGCTCAAGATTTTGCCAGCTACTTCAAAAACAAAATCGACTCCATCAGAAATGAAATCAGCTCTCAACATACTACTGGTCTCCCACCCCCCAAGAGTTTACAATCACCCAAATACAGCATAGCCATACATTTAACTTTTTTGTCCCTTTTACAGAGGAAGAAGTTTCTGCCCTTATACCGTCCTCTCACCTCACTGCCTGTCCCCTCAATCACATACCCTCACAGCTACTCCCCTCCCTCTCTTCTCCCCTTACCCCTATACTCACACACATCTTCAACCTCTCCCTCAGCACTGGCATATTTCCCTCATCTCTTAAACATGCACTGGTCACACCTATCCTCAAAATGCCTTCTCTCAACACAACTTCCCAATCCAACTACCGCCCTCTTTCCCTACTCCCTCTTGCCTCAAAGCTTCTTGAAAAACTAGTATATGCACGTCTATCCCATTTCCTTACATTAAACTCCCTCCTTAACCCATTGCAATCTGGATTTCGCCCCATTCACTCCAAAGAGACAGCAATTGTTAAGGTTACCAACGACCTACTTACAGCAAAATCCAAAGGCCACTTCTCTATGCTTATCCTCCTTGATCTGTCTGCAGCCTTTGATTACTGTCGACCACCCTCTTTTGCTCCAAACCCTCCAATCCTTTGGCATCTGCAACACAGTTCTCTTGTGTTTCTCTTCCTATCTGTCTCTAACTGTACTGTTACGGTTACCCTTAGTCTCGCTGAGAGATGGACCGCTTAGTAGCCTGGATCCCTATTGCTAAAGAGGGGAGAAGCTGCTTTCCATAGTATTCTATATGAGTCTCGCAAATATAGAATAATCTCCCTTATCTGCAGTACAGCTAGGATACCCTTCTGCCCACAAAAACGAGTCAACGCTGCGATTGAGGGTCAAACAAGAACTCAGGACTGGGATGCCCAGCCTGCTTTTTATTAAGGTTACATGCACACAGGGCACTCCCAGGGGGAGAGGGGGGGAAGCACAAAATCCCCCATCACACATTTAGATAGAGAGCACTGTCCTTTGACAGGCCACAATAGGATTACAGTACTTAAGATAACAAGTTTACAAGTTCATCTTATCAATTAGCAGTCTGGCTCCAGAGGTGATTAGACAATGGGATTGGTTATCCCTAAACTTAGAGCTGAGGCCAGCAAATGTGTATTTAGGCAATAGTTTCTAAAAGCTGAAAAAAAAGAGTTAACTCTTTATGAAATGATACTTGTTACGGTTTTCTTGGAGCCCTTCTTAGGCGCTGGCTTGCTGGTTCAGGCATTGCTGCTGGGAAATAAGCTCTTCACAACAAAATAACTAATGCTTCTGTAACAGTGCTCCCTTTCTGTGGAACACTCTGGCAGACACGGTCTGACCCCTTTTCGGGGCAGACTAAGGCTGTCCAGACCGCTGGTTATGCGGGGCTGAGGTCGGTTTGTCTGGACAACCCGTCGGCGTTGCCATTCTGTTTCCCAGGTCTGTAAGTAATGGTGAAATTGAAGGGTTGCAACGATAAGCTCCAACGTAATAGCCTGCCGTTATCTCCAGAGACCCTGTTCAGCCACACCAACGGGTTATGGTCGGTGACCAGAGTGAACTCCTGACCATATAAATAGGGAGTCAATTTCTTTAATGCCCACACCAAAGCCAAACACTCCTTTTCGACCGCTGCATAGCTGACTTCGCGGGGCAGGAGCTTCCGGCTGATGTAGGCAACTGGATGCTCCCCTCCATCTTCGCCTACTTGGCTGAGGACAGCTCCCAGCCCGAACATGGAAGCATCTGTATGGACGATAAAACGTTTGTTAAGGGCTGGGGCCGCCAAGACAGGAGCGTTAATTAGAGCATTTTTGAGAGCCTGTAAAGCCGTTTCACAGTGGGGAGACCACAGGACCTGTCGAGTTAACTTCTTCTTTGTCAAGTCAGTCAGGGGTTTGGCAAGTGTGCTGTAGTCTGGTACGAACCGTCTATAGTACCCTGCCGTGCCCAGGAAGGCTAGGACCTGAGTCTTAGTGATGGGGGTGGGCCAATTGGCGACAGCTTCTATTTTGGCCGGCTCTGGTCGCTGCTTTCCACACCCCACCCGGTGACCCAGGTACTGTACCTCGGCCATCCCAAAGTGGCATTTTTTCTGGCTTCAGAGTCAGGCCAGCAGCCCGGATCTGATCCAGAACCATGCCCACATGAGCTAAGTGGTCCTCCCAGGACTCACTGTGGATCGCTATGTCGTCCAGGTAGGCGCAAGCAAAACTCTGGAAGCCATCCAGGAGCCTATCCACCAAGCGCTGGAATGTAGCTGGGGCATTCTTCATCCCAAACGGCATTACCCTAAACTGATATAAGCCGAATGGGGTGACGAATGCCGACTTGGGGATAGCCTCCGGGGCCAGGGGAATCTGCCAGTAACCTTTGCAGAGGTCAATAGTGGTCAGGTAATTTCCCCTGGCTATACGATCGAGTAGCTCATCTACCCTGGGCATAGGGTAAGCGTCTGCCACGGTATTTTCATTGAGCCTCCGATAGTCTACGCAGAACCGGGTGGTCCCATCTTTCTTGGGCACCAAGACAACTGGGGAGGCCCATGGACTATCGGAGGGCTCAATTACCCTGAGCTGGAGCATCTCATCGATCTCCTTCTTTATTCCTGTCCTAACTGCTTCGGGGATTCGGTACGGAGCCTGGCGCAAGGGAGCTTGTCCCGGAGTATCTACCTGGTGGGTGGTTAAAGTAGTGTACCCTGGCTTCGGGGAGAAGGTGAGGTGTTTGGACTGGAGGAGTTGGTTGAGCTGCTCCCTTTCAGTGGGGCTAAGTTGGTCCCCTATCTGAACCTGCGCCACTATACCTGTGGGGAGACTCTTTTCTAATAGGTCTGGAATGGGTAAACTGTCGGGTCTTCCTGAGGGGAACAACATACGGCCGTCACATTCTCTGGTCGCTCAAAATATTCCTTGAGCATGTTTACATGGAATGTCTTTCTAAGATTGTTGTCATGGCAGCTAGCTATCACATAAGTGGTGTCTCCCCTTTTCTCTACGATCTGGTAGGGACCCTGCCAGGACGCCTGCAATTTGTCTGTCTTCACCGGCTTAAGTACTAACACCTTTTGTCCTATGGTGAAGATTCTCTTTCGGGCCCCCCGATCGTACCATACTTTCTGTCTTCTCTGGGCCAACTGGAGATTAGCCCGCACGGATTTGGCTAATTGCTCCATTCGGTCCCTGAGTTCCAGCACGTATGGCACAATGGGGACACCGTCAGCCTCCATCTCTCCCTCCCAGTGCTCCCGGATCAGGTTTAGGGGTCCCCGTACCTTTCTTCCGTAGAGCAACTCGAAGGGAGAGAACCCTGTCGTTTCCTGGGGCACCTCCCGATAAGCAAATAGGAGGTGCGGCAGGAAGCGTTCCCAGTCTCGGTATTCCTGAGTGAACGTCTTGAGCATTTGCTTGAGGGTCCCATTGAACCTCTCACACAGCCCGTTCGTCTGGGGGTGGTATGGGGAGCTCAGGAGGGACTTAATTTTGCAAACCTGCCAGAGTTGTTGGGTTAATTCAGCCGTAAATTGGGTGCCTCGGTCGGATAGGATTTCTTTTGGAAATCCTACCCGGGAGAACACCTGTACTAGTGCATTCGCTACCGTATCCGCTTGTATGTTGGATAGGGCGACAGCCTCTGGGTACCTGGTAGCGTAGTCAACTACGGTAAGAATGTAGCGCTTACCGGAGGGACTAGGGGTAGCCAGTGGTCCCACTAGGTCAATAGCAACCCGGCTGAAGGGTTCCTCTACAATGGGCATATTTACTAGCTGGGCTTTAGGGTGATCGCCTCGCCTTCCTACTCGTTGACACACATCGCAGGTGTTACAGTAAGTTCTAACGTCAGCGTGCACCCCTGGCCAAAAGAACGTGTGAGTAATGCGGTGTAGGGTACGGGTTACGGCTAGGTGGCCTGCTAAGGGGATGTCGTGGCCTATTTTGAGGATTTCTTGACAGTATTTGTGGGGCACTACCAGCTGTCGCCTACGCTGTCCCCTTTTCTCTGTCCAGCGGTATAGTTTCCCTTTTTCCCATAAGAATGTTTCGTTATCTGCCCCGCCCCCTCCGGTCTCTGCTCGTTCCCGGTACTTTTGTAAGGTTGGGTCAGTCTTAGACTCTGCCTCGAAAGCATCTGGGGTGTCCCAGGGTATGGGGCCTAACCTGTCAGGCAAGGTCGGGGTAGGTCTTACCTGTGTCTCCCGCACTGGTGAGAGCTCTCGCTCCGTCCGGGCTTGGGCCCGTGTAGTCACTGGGTCCGCCTCGTTGTTGCATACTGGAGCATAGGCAGAAGTCATGGGGCCCAAATCGTTGCCCAGTAGTACTTCGGCAGGTAAATTATCCATTAGGCCCACGTTCACAGCCCCCTTTCCCGCTCCCCAATCAAGATGCACTTTAGCTGTTGGAATTTTGTACACATCCCCCCCCGCCACTCTAACGGCCACAGTCTGTCCGGATCGCTTGTGCTCTGGCACCAAATGACTCTGTACCAGCGTGATAGTAGCCCCTGTGTCTCGCAATCCCTCGGTAGATCGCCCCTCGAGCCATACCCTCTGCCGATGGTGCTGGCGGTTATCTGAGGCAGCATATACAGGGTCTGCCTCGTGAAGCGGCCCCACATATCCCTCCATAGGGGCCTCTTGGTTAACACAGAGGGCCCGGGCCGGACGATAGGACCCAGAGGGGTAATTGTAATTCCTGGGTGTCTGGTGCGTATTAAGGGGGCAGCTAGCCATGAAATGCCCTGGTTGCTTGCATCGGTGGCAAGTCGGTCTGGGACGCTCAGAGCTGTTATTGGGTGGTCCTGAGTGTCGGACGGGCCCTATGGGCACCGGGGCTCGGAATTCAGCACGAGGGGGTGCACGGTAAACCTCTCTGGGTTCGACCCATGCTGGAGCTCGGTAGTTCATGGGTTCGTGAAGACGGGAGTCATAATGTTCATCGGCCAATTTGGCTGCTTCTTCTAAGGTAGAAGGCCGCCTGTCTCGCAGCCATTCCTTCCCTTGCTGTTCCATACCATTATAAAAATGTTCTAAGAGAAACAATTGTAAAATTTCCTCCCCAGTCACCGCTTTACTTCCGCTCAGCCAGTGATTTGCCGCTCTCCGCATTCGGTGCGCCCATTCCATATGGGTATCGTTAGGCTTCTTTTCCGTGCCCCGAAACTGTCGGTGATACGTGTCCGGAGTTACAGCGTACCGTCGCAACAGTGTCTCCTTAACTAGCTCATACTGTGTCACTTCCTCAGCACCCAGAGTACGAAAGGCTTCCAGGGCTCGCCCGGATAGTTTCCCAGACAATATCGTGGGCCACTCTATGTTGGGAATCTGGTGCAGGGCACATTGCCTTTCGAAGTCCGCCAAATATTCATCAATCCCTGTCTCGCTCTCTAGAAAAGGTCGAAATGCCGCATAGGGTATCTTGGGCCTCCCAGCATTTTCGACAGGGATGATTACCTGCGGGGCTTCAGCATTGCGGTGTGCGTTCGCTAGGTTGAGTTCGTGGGCTCGAGTCTCTCGTATATCCTCGTCCGCCTCCGCCATCAACTGCTGTACCAATTCCATGGAGGGGTTCGGCCCGTATAATGAGAGCCTTTCCCGAACAATCCTGGTTTTTTCGTCACTAATCGTGGTAGGTGTTTCCGCCATTGTGAAGCTCTGATCCAGTTCGGTCAATTCTGCGATCAGCTCTCTCCTCGGCCGGTTACTGGCGTACCCCCCTCTGCTTTCAAGTAAATCCTTTAGGGTTGTACGCTTCAATTTTTCGTAAGCGCTCTCCATCCGTTCTGTACCTCTCCTAGGAAATCCAGGAAAATCCTGCCGCTGCCGCCAAATGTTACGGTTACCCTTAGTCTCGCTGAGAGATGGACCGCTTAGTAGCCTGGATCCCTATTGCTAAAGAGGGGAGAAGCTGCTTTCCATAGTATTCTATATGAGTCTCGCAAATATAGAATAATCTCCCTTAGCTGCAGTACAGCTAGGATACCCTTCTGCCCACAAAAACGAGTCAACGCTGCGATTGAGGGTCAAACAAGAACTCAGGACTGGGATGCCCAGCCTGCTTTTTATTAAGGTTACATGCACACAGGGCACTCCCAGGGGGAGAGGGGGGGAAGCACAAAATCCCCCATCACACATTTAGATAGAGAGCACTGTCCTTTGACAGGCCACAATAGGATTACAGTACTTAAGATAACAAGTTTACAAGTTCATCTTATCAATTAGCAGTCTGGCTCCAGAAGTGATTAGACAATGGGATTGGTTATCCCTAAACTTAGAGCTGAGGCCAGCAAATGTGTATTTAGGCAATAGTTTCTAAAAGCTGAAAAAAAAGAGTTAACTCTTTATGAAATGATACTTGTTACGGTTTTCTTGGAGCCCTTCTTAGGCGCTGGCTTGCTGGTTCAGGCATTGCTGCTGGGAAATAAGCTCTTCACAACAAAATAACTAATGCTTCTGTAACATGTACCTTTAGTGTTGCCTTCTCTGGGGCATCCTCTGCCCCATTACCTCTTTCTGTTGGGGTACCGCAAGGCTCTGTCCTCGGTCCCCTTCTCTTTTCGATCTACACATCATCATTAGGTTCCTTAACAAAGTTCTACAGGTTTCATTATCATTTGTATGCCAACGACACCCAAATCTACCTCTCTGCACCAGAATTATCTTCTTCCTTGCTAACCCGTGTCACTAACTGTCTCTCTCATATCTCATCTTGGATGTCCTCTCACTACCTCAAGCTAAATCTCTCCAAAACTGAGCTCCTTATGTTCCCCCACTTCTTCCAAAATCTCCACCCCTCCATTTCTCTATAACTGTTGATAACTCCATGATTACCCCAACCCCACATGCCCGATGTCTTGGGGTCACACTTGACTCAGATCTCTCTTTCACTCCTCACATTCAGTCCTTTGCTAAAGCCTGCCGCTTCCACATTAAAAACATCTCTAAAATGAGACATTTCCTACACAAGCCACAACTAATATTTTAATCCACTCTTTCATTCTTTCCCACCTCGACTACTGCAACTCCATCTTCTCTGGTCTCCCTAGCTGCCACCTCGCTCCTTTACAATCCATAATGAATGCTTCTGCCAGGCTCATCTTCCTTACATGTCACTCTTCATCTGCTGCACCTCTCTGCCAATCACTTCACTGGATTCCTCTTGCCTCCAGGATCATACCCCCCAACTGTCCCGATTTTTTCGCGGGACAGTCCCGATTTTAGGGGTCTGTCCCCCTGTCCTGGGTTGCTAGCCATCTGTCCCGATTTGCCCCAGGCATTAAAAATAAAAAATAAAAAAATTCGATTGGGCCCATACTCAGAAGCAGCTGGCTTTGCTCTTACAGGGTTAGATACCTGTTAGATTCCCTGTTGAAAAGGAATGGTGTGTTTGTTAAGCAGGAGTAAGAAGGCTGTATATACTCTGACCACAGGTAATGGTGACCTCTCTAACCTACCTCTGGTAGTGATGATGTCTAACCCCTGGTGATAATACTAGCATGCCTTCAGTTTTATACAATGAGCAGTGCTAATACCAGGGTAACGAACAGTGGCAGCCGCAGACTGCCAGCTAATGTGCTTGCCAACCCCAGGACCCCATACAATGAATTACAGATACCCATAAATGACGTAGTGTGTGTGTGTGTCTATCTGTATCCATTACTTGTGTGTGTGTGTGTATCTGTATGTATAAGTTTATGCTATGTAGTGTGTGTATGTGTATCTGCATGTATAAGTGTATGCTATGTAGTGTGTGTGTGTCTGCATGTATAAGTGTATACTATGTAGTGTCTGTGTATCTGCCAGTGTAAGTGTATGCTATGTAGTGTGTGTGTACCTGCATGTGTACGTGTATGCTATGTAGTGTGTGTGTGTATGTGCATATGTAAGTGTATGCTATGTAGTGTGCTACTGTGCATTTTTGCTGACTTTAAAGGCCATAATCTAGAATATTAATGGGGAATGCAGAGACAGAGAGCAGTTTTAAAGAATTTATTATTAAATGTCCAATTAAGATAAACATATTTAGCAATGTCTTTGCAAAGGCTAATTAAATACATAGCTCACATAGCTATACCAGTGGTTTGAGCTTGTGTTTGATTTGCTGCCTAAGTGTATTAAAATGTATGACTTTATTTAGAATTTTATTTATATTACTTTGGTCTTATGATTTTTAAGCCCCGCCCACATTTCATTTTTTTTTCCCCGCGGGGGGGGGGTCCCTCTTTTGAATTTTGAAATGTTGGGAGGTATGCAGGATTAATCACAAAATTCTCACTCTGACACACAAAGCCCTCAACTGTACTGCTCCCCCCTACATCTCAGACCTTGTCTCCAGATACTCTGCCTCCCATCCCCTTTGCTCCGCTCATGATCTCTAACTCTTTTACAAGACTTTTCTAGACTGGCTCCCATCTTTTGGAACTCTCTGCCTCGCTCCACACGACTCTCCCCTAGTTTTGAAAACTTCAAGTGTTCCCTGAAGACTCTAGTATTCAGGGATGCATGCAACCTACACTAACCTTCCTATCTCCACTGCTATCCACTTGAACCCCTTAGCATGTAAGTATATGAGCCCAGCTGTTTATAGTTCACCTACATAAGAGCCGACTACAACAATGCAACTCTCGGCAGGGCCCTCTACCCATTTGATTCCTGTAAATGTTATTTTGTATCCAGCGCTACGGAATTTGGTGGCGCTTTACAAATAAATGATAATAATACCACCCATGTTCATAGTGCTGTGGAATCTGTTGGTGCTCTACAAATACCTGATAATAATAATATAGAGATATAATTTAGAAGCGCACTAAAAAAGGCTGGGGTAAATTAGAGTACAATGTGTGCAAAGTTCGTGGTTATATCTTAAAACATATATTAGTACAATTTTGAGTAGAATGCTGTGACTATTACAATTCTATGGCTATCAAAACATATTTATTCTGTATCTATAAAAAAGTAGTATTCCACAGTGTTAAAATATATAACATGGATCCATGTGTACAATGAGCTCTAAATATATAAAAAAAAAAAAACATATGAAAACAGTACAATAAAAGACAATATAATAGAAATGATTAACGGACCACGTTAGTGGTATGGTTGGTTAATCCCAAAAAAGAAAAGTCTGTGATGGAAAGTCTATAATAAATCCGTGTAGAATCCTAAAGTGATGTTGTGTCGCAGATAAATTAATTCACTATGTAAAAATATCATAAATCCGATGCCTTGAAAAGGTGATAAAAGTGCAAAAATAAAAAATCTATATAAAATGTAAAAACATAAACGATGAAAAAGATGAAAAAGTGCAAAAATGCAGAAATCCACAAAATATAAAAATATCAAAATTTGTATAAAAAATTTGTATCAAAATATAAAATTTGTAAAAAAGTGTTTTTTATGTGATAATGATTCGAAATCCTACTGGAGGATGTTTATTTTCTCAAAAGTAGATCCTCCTGTGTGATAGTGTGAAACCTAAAAATAAAAAGGAATAATAGTGCAATAACGCTAAGGACTTTTTTAAAAACAAGAAATAGGCTTACCATATATTGTCAACGCGTTTCGGCCCTAAACATGGGCCTTTATCAAGACTAAATATGGTGTGTAATAGTAGCCTATTTATATCCTGTACTAACCAATGGTTAGTGAATCATTTTGGCGCCAAAATGATTGCCTGACCTTCTATGAGGATGTGCTTCCTGTCAGGGGACCCTTGTGTTTTCTGTCACGTGACCCTTGTGTTTACACCGGAAATGGCCCTTTCATTATTAAACTATTAAATATTTACCGCCTTTCTTTTATATCAAATTGGTCTTCATCAACGTGTATGTAGATATAGGAAGATAAAAAATAATAAAAAGATAAAAAATATGTTAAAAGAATGATCGATCTTTATATTATGTATTCCCATTGTTTGTGCCAGCATGGGCGGAAGTTACATGTGCTCGTGTCACTTCTGGTTTAAACTTATTTGTCTACGGATGGTCTTAATAAAGGGATTAGAGTGTAAATTCTATATGAGACCCATCTGTGTACTTTTCAGACTCCCAGAGTTGTGTTCCCAAGGGGATATAGTCTTGATATCAGCCACCTCCTTCATCCGATATGGGCGGAAGTGACGTCACTTCCGTCCTGTTCTCATTGAAAATTTTGTGACCGGAAGTAGCACATGACGTTAATAGTGTCATATCCCTCTTTCTTATAGGTGGGCTTACAAATACAAATAAATAAAAATGAAAATAAATAAAAATGAAAGCGGAAATGAAAAAAATATATTAAAAATATTGATAGCTGTCAGACTCTTTGGAAGCTGAATATAGTGTAGTACGGCAACAGCATAGATAAAAACATAACTAAAAGCATTATTAAAAGCATCCAAGGATAATCTAAAATATATAAAACTTAAAGGGATACTGAACCCAAATGTTTTCTTTCGTGATGCGGATAGAGCATGCAATTTTATGCAACTTTCTAATTTACTCCTATTATCAAATTTTCTTCATTGTCTTTGGAATCTTTATTTGAAATGCAAGAATGTAAGTTTAGATGCCGGCCCATTTTTGGTGAACAACCTAGGTTGCCCTTGCTGATTGGTGGATAAAGTCATTCACCAATCAAAAACTGCTGTCCAGAGTTTTGAACCAAGAAAAAAGCTTTGATGCCTTCTTTTTTATATAAAGATAGCAAGAGAACGAAGAAACATTAATAATAGGAGTAAATTAGAAAGTTGCTTAAAATTGCATGCTCTATCTGAATCACAAAAGAAAAAATTTGGGTTCAGTGTCCCTTTAAGTATGATCTCTTTCATAAACATGGCTAAAGGTGCAAAATTGAAAACTTATTAGTAAAGTGAAGGTATATATCTGGATCTCAGGGATCATGTTTATGTAAGAGATCATACTTAAGTTTTATATGTTTTAGATTATCCTTGTATGCTTTTAATAATGCTTTTAGTTATGTTTTTATATATGCTGTTGCTGTACTACACTATATTCAGCATCCAAAGAGTCTGACAGCTATCACTATTTTTAATATATTTTTTCCATTTCCGCTTTAATTTTCATTAATTTCATTTTTATTTATTTGTATTTGTAAGCCCACCTATAAGAAAGTACAGAGCATATGTACGAGATATAGAGGGACATGACGCTATTAACGTTGTGTGCTACTTCCGGTCACAAAATTTTCAATGAGAACAGAATGGAAGTGACGTCACCTGCGTCACATCACTTCCCGCCCATATCGGATGAAGGAGGTGGCCGATATCAAGACTATATCCCCTTGGGAACACAACTCTGGGAGTCTGAAAAGTACACAGATGGGTCTCATATAGAATGTACACTCTAATCCCTTTATTAAGACCATCCGTAGATGAATGAGTTTAAACCGGAAGTGACACGACCAGAGCACATGTAACTTCCGCCCATGCTGGCACAAACAATGGGAATACATAATATAAAGATTGATCATTCTTTTAACATATTTTTTATCTTTTTATTATTTTTTATCTTCCTATATCTACATACACGTATTGATGAAGACCAGTTTGATATAAAAGAAACGCGGTAAACCAGTTATTTGAAATATTTAAAAGTTTAATAATGAAAGGGCCATTTCCGGTGTAAATATAAGGGTCACGTGACAGGAAACACAAGGGTCACCTGACAGGAAGCACATCCCCATAGAAGGTCAGGCAATCATTTTGGCGCCAAAATGATTTACTAACCATTGGTCAGTATAGGATATAAATAGGCTACCATTACACACCATATTTAGTCTTGAGAAAGGCCCATGTTTAGGGCCAAAACGCGTTGACAATGTATGGTAAGCCTATTTCTTGTTTTTTTAAAAAGTCCTTAGCGTTATTGCACTATTATTCCTTTTTATTTTTAGGTTTCACACTATCACACAGGAGGATCTACTTTTGAGAAAATCAACATCCTCCAGTAGGATTTCCTATAACCCTCTTTTGGAATCATTATCTAAAAGATTTTTCACATAAAAAACACTTTTTTTTGTTTTTTCATCTTTTACGTTTTTTACATTTTATATATTTTTTATTTTTGCACTTTTATCATCTTTTCAAGGCATCGGATTTATGATACAGTATTTTTACATAGTGAATTAATTTAGCTGCGACACAACATCACTTTAGGATCCTACATGGATTTATTATAGACTTTCCATCACAGACTTTTCTTTTTTTAAGACTAACTAACCATAGCACTAACGTTGTCCGTTCATTTAAATTATATTGTCTTTTATTGTACTGTTTTTATATGGTTTTTTTTATATATTTAGAGCTCATTGTACACATGGATCCATGTTATATATTTTAACACCGTGGAATACTACTCTTTTTATAGCTACAGAATAAATATGTCTTAATAGACATAGCATTGTAATAGTCACAGCATTCTACCTAAAATTGTATTAATATATGTTTTAAGATATAACCACGAACTTTGCACACATTGTACTCTTATTTGCCCCAGCCTTTTTTAGTGCGCTTCTAAATTATATCTAATTAACTCTTTCTGGGGTAGCTAGGTACCTCATTCATTTTAGAAGCAATATAGGCAGACATACACCTAGCGCTAGGTTAATCAACACCTCTAATAATAATATAGACACACGTCCTCTTCCAGTTGCCTGGAACTTTTTCATTATTGCCCTGTGGGTGTAAATGGGCATTTTCAATGCTTTTGTTATTTTCTTATAGCCACTTCCCATTTTGTGAAGCCCAACAACCTTTTGCTGCACATCACAGCTATATTCCTTGGTCTTACCCAGTGATGAATTACTAAGGGAATTTGGCCTGTGTTACCTCATATTTATGCCATGTTTGAACAATTTCCTGTCTCTAGTCACCCAGGTGTACTAAAAAATGTAAAATATCAATGGGAATATACTTCAAATGTATTTTTCTCATATGAATTTATAGGGGTGGCAATATTGTGCCACACATATATTTAACAAATATTTCTTTATTTTTTGGGGTAAACCTGTGTTGTAATTGTTTAATATCCATGAGAGCGCAGAGTATTTTTGTGTATTTTTTAACAAAAGATTAAAGGGTGCCAATATTAGTGGAGGGCTCTGTATTTTTTTAGTGTTTTGTAGACATTTTACTTTCACTTCTTAATTTTTATTGCCTTTTTTTTTTTATTGTCTTCTTTCATGTTTAGTAGTTTCTACGTTTCCTGTGTTATTTGGCGTTTCATGTAACACTGTGGCATTTGGTTTTGACAATGTAGTTCTTCATCCTTTGTTTCCACCTGTTTACCAAGGCTCTAGCTGCCCTCTCCTGTTTTATTTCTTAATATAAAGTCTTTCAAGTTAAAGGGACATGAAACCCAAAAATGTTCTTTCATGATTCAAGTAAAGCATACAAGTTTAAACAACTTTCCATTTTTACTTCTATTATTCATTTTGCTTCATTCTCTCAAAATCCTTTATTGAAGAAACAGCAATGCACAATTCACAGCTAGCTGAAAACATTGGTAAGCCAATGACAAGAGGTATATATGTGCTTTCAGCTACTGAGCCTTCCCAGGTATACTTTTCAACAAAGGAAACCAAGCAAATTAGATAATAGAAGTAAATTGGAGAGTTATATGTTGCAGCTGAATCATGAAAGAAAATGTTTGCATTTCATATCCCTATACACAATTAGGGATCTAGAAGCTCCATAACAGCCTAAAACTATCTGGTGTCCAGTAGAACAGATGATCACTATTATTATTATTATACTTTATTTATGAAGCGCCAACATATTCCGCAGCGCTGTCCATGGATACAATTCATTTAAATAAAACAATACAAGACTTGTAAAAGACAGGACAAAATGAACAAACACATACAGGAGGGATTGAGGGCCCTATTCCCGTGGGAATTTACAATCCCGTGGGAACTTACTATTCTCCATCATCTCGTCCAATGTGGACAAGTGACAACTAATTGAAAAAAAGAGGCCTCCCTTATTTCATATTAGGGGTCACTTGTCCATTTAGGTAGTACTATTGGGGATATAGGTGAAACAATAGAGCCTTCTGCTACCTCACAAACCCCCTCCGTTTTGGGAATGTTCTGCATCTTAAGGAGACATGTAAACTTAATTTAAAACAGTAGACTCACACGGTCAGCCAATGCAATAAGAAAGTGCGCCTGGTATTGGGCACTTCATTATATGTAACAGTATGCACATATACATTAAAAACTCATCTCCAATTCCTAGCGATATAAATAGTGACGGAAGGAATGTAAGGTTGCCAACTGTTGTCCAATAAAATATTGTATGGCCAGCAGGTGACAGGGCGAGAGAGGAAGATAGAGTCATAATCACACTCCACTGCCTAAAGCATGTCAATTAAATTCACATAAAAGGCCTCCGATTGTACCTAATTTGCTGTAGCCTGTCAGCCACATGCCCAAATCAGGTCTCAGGTTGGACCCCACGACTTAAGTGTTAAGTATTTTTACATATATATTACTGGACAGCCAAATTAAATACTACCTGGCAACCCAGTCAAAAAAATGCTAATATATTAATAAAATAAAGTCTACGACAACAGCCATTCATCCTCCACCTAAGTGCTCTAAAGCAATTGTTAAAATGACCACAACATACAAACTAACAAAAAAAAAAAACACATATATACATGTGTGTATGTATATATCCCCAGAATCTACCAAGATGTGTATCTGCACCAACATTTTATATATTTTTTAGAATTATTTTATTTCCTATGGGAAAATCTTTTGAAAAAAATAACAAAAAACAAATAATTTTAACCTCAATTTTTATTTTCAAAAACATCTAGATGACATTTAGCCCTTTTCGCTATATACATGACAACAGTTTCACATAGCATCATATTGGGTCACTTTAAAAAAAAAAAAAAACTAGTTACAAAATAATTATTTTTAACCCAAAAGGTACGACTAATATAGAGATGGATTAGTAACTTCGCACCTGACTATTAGCTTTTTCCCCTCACTTTTAAACAATATAAAGATTTTCTAGATATAATTTTATAAATTGATGTTTGGGACCTCTAATAAATTAGAACATGTAAAATAAAATATATATTATGATAGCCCTTTAAACATCTACATTTGACAGAATTTTTCATTTTGAAAAACATGGTCATTTGAATTCAGTAGTATTAGCCTTAATTTATTTTTAATGACTATGGCCTCTATGTAATACATCCTATTAGTCCAGACTTTAATATACAAGCTAAGAGCTTCAGGGGGAAATATTAGCACCAAAGGTCACGCACATATACCTGCCGCACAAGATGATCTGTATATGCCTGCATAGTGCGGACAAATGCTAACATGGCTGTTGGCTTGAGAGGCAAAGGGATAGAACTCCATAGAAATGTGTAAAGCACAAAACTTGGGGTGGAGACGTAAGGGAACAGCATTGCAGAATTGTGTATAAACCACAAGGTTTCGGGTAGCTATGAAAAATATAAACACTTATTTTCTACCGGCCATATATTTTTTTTGATTAGTTGTTAATATAACTCATTGGCAATAAGTAATACAATATTTGCCTCTTAAAGGACCACTAAACACAGTATAATAACATACTCAAATGCATAATAAGAAAAAGACAATGCAAAAGTGTGTGGTATGAATTTCAAATGAGTAGTATATTTGTTTCTAACAAATTTCAAAGTTAGTTCAATTTTCCTATATTTGCTTTTAACAAATTTCAAAGTTAGTTAAATTTTTCTTCCCACTGCATCATGTAAAAGCCATCAGCCAATCATAAAATGCATATACATAATTTCTGCACATGCTTAGTAGGAACCGGTGCCTCAGAAAGTGTGCATATAAAAAGATTGTGTACATTCAGATAATGGAAGAGAATTGGAAAGTTGTGCGCTGTATCTACTTTTTGACCAAAGTGTTCCTTTGAATAATATGTTGGTAAATTATACCTATATTTACAGCCGAAACTGTTCTTGCTCTACAGATAAATGCTAATATTAGTAATCAATCTTTTTCAGAACACTAAGCTAGTATTAGGCCAATAGCATAAAAAAAACCACAGTAAAACAATTGATGCCTAGAAACTGGAAGAGCCCACGTATAGTCACACAATTGAAAAAGCAGATAGCCAATATATTATCACTTAAGTGATACCACTCTCTGTCATATGTAACCAGATAGGAGGGCTACCACTCTATGTTTTATGGGAGCAATACAATACTATGACCACAGTAAGGGGTTTGTAGACATAAAGGAAAGGGCGTTGAAGATGAGTACGTCTGATAGTTTGTCCCGATTTTGTTCTATTAGTGAAAGGTCCATTAACACTAAATTGATGATCAACCCTAGGAAATATATACATCAGTCTGAGGGATTAAGGAACAGTTTGAGTGTAAGTCACGTCCTATTGAAGAGAGTACCTGCACCAGAATATCATCCAGACAACTACAGAGATTCACTGAGCTCTCACTATGGTCCAAAGGCTTCTGGGATCTCACTCAGGTTTGCTGTGGCCAGACCAAATAGAAACACTACAAACTGATGCCTGTTTAGATAAAGAGAGAAGCGCTCAACCTGGGAACGAACTATAGCATAATAGCTTGTTCTATGGCTAGGATCAGACTGATATGCTTCAGGAAAGTTATTTTCTGTGAAAGGCACATGTTGAGCAAAAAAGAGGCTGCTTCTTGGGTGGTAACTAGCCATAGAACAACTATTATGCTATTGTTGGTTCCCAGGTTGAGCTATGATAAAAAAGAATATATAAATAGGCTTCTTTTAAGTTGATGGTAGACATAAATTGACCCTCCTGCACTAAAGAAAGTATAGTTTAAAAAAAAAAAAAAAAAAATTACTCACATTCCAGATCTTTCACACAAACCAGAAAGGCTTTGGCCTTCAGGGCATCTCAAGGAACTCAAAAAGGTTAAGCCTATTTGATAGGAAATTTATTCTGCCCCAACTAAAAACTTGTCTGGAATGGGGCTGTACTTTCATGCAAACTTGGAGATGAAAGCGGACTTCTTAGTCTACCAGGAATTTTTGTGAGTTTTGCCCTGAAAGCGAAGGGATAAAAGCCTGCTTTTAGATTTGAGATATAAGACTAATCTCGAGAAAATCTCCACAGCAGCTTTCTTTGCATTAATACGTGTCATCTCAACTGCTACATGGCATGTAAAGTTGTTTGTAGTTCGTAGGGGGTTTAAGATATCGTAGATCTCCTTGTTAACTTTAAACGAATTAAAACCAAATGTCAAATAATACTCTTAAATATAGGGGCACTTTAGTTCATTAAAATTTACAATGATGCTTATTTTAAAAAGGCAAGCATAACGTCGATCCTTCGCCCGCCTCTGCTTACCATAATGCAAAGATAAATATTTTAAAAAATAAGCATCATTGTAAACTTTAATGAATTAAAGTGCCCCTGTATTTAAGAGTATTATTTGATAATGGGCTTTAATTCGTTAAAGTTTACAATCACTTTAAAAGGCGCATGAAACCCAAAAAAAATTAACTTTCATAGTTCAGGAATGAACATACAATTTTAATGCATCTATTAACCATTGGCAGCATCTATCTTAGGCCATCCCGGTCTCCCCTGTCGTATTAAGTGCCTGGGAACTTTTGAGGGTAAAGAGTCCAAACTCTTCTCTACCCCAGAAGACATTAATTGTTGAAAAGGTCTTTTCCTAACATCGGGACAGAATTCTTGTTTTTTTTCCCACATCTGATTATTTTCTTTGCGGATACCTTTTGTCACGGCAGACAGCATAGAACTAGAAAACTAGTTTCTCTATTTTTGCCACTTCTAGATAACTTGGCCCATCTTCTGCTCAGCCTTTTGTGATGAGATACACGCTCCCTTGCTCCCTTGAAGAGATACGGATTGTTGAGCATGACATCTGATCGACAGCATATTTCTTTGAGCAAAGCAGAGGCAACTGCCTGAAAAAGAATCCAACAATAGCCTACCTTTTTCTCACAAATTGGTTTACAAAAGATCTTATAACAAATCTTGTTTGTAGTCGTCCAGGGCTTCTTCCAGGTGCAGTTGCATGACCCAGTGCCATGGATGTGGACACTAGTTCTAGAGTATGCCTGAAGATGGAGACAGCTTTGTCAGAGTTTGCTCCTGACCTCCTCATTTCTTTAAAGGACCTAACTCTGCTTATAGAGGAGCGATAGATGACAGGGTTCTCAGGATGGAGTAGGCCTCTTTCTGCGCTCAGTTGCACAACAGTTGTTGCGCTACAACCTGAGAAATGTCTGAAGAGTTCCACTATAATATGGATGTTTATGGTTTGCTGTTTGCTTACAGATTGTCAGAAAGGCTGCCCTACCCTAAGCTATTTTTCATGGATAACTCTGTCTAATGTGAACAATGAAGAGAGGGTAGGTATGTGTTAAATTAGCCATTGGAACACTGCAGAAACAGCATAAGTACCTCATATACAGTTTTTATTTTTGGGCACTGTATTTGTTTCTGCATTGCAGTAAAATTCTGTTATTACATTTTCAACTGTTGACAGTGAGATTTACTGTAATGTTTTGTGCGTTGCTGTGAGAACCATTTTGTGGATAAATGTTACTTAAACTATTTTTAATACCACAATATGCCACTTCCCAGTAGAAATTAGTTTACAAATGTGTTCAGCAATTGATTGTCACTTGGTTTTCTCTTTTTATAATCATGTCATTGACACTTGTTAACTTTTATGGAGCTATACTTTTCAATATAATTATTGTAATGAGTTATGGTAGCTTAATGGGCATTTTGATTCATGTTTTGTTGTTTTTGTTTCCTTTTATGTTATGTGGGGCTTGATTATTCCTACATGTATCACTCATGGGTTTCTCTTCATACATTTTCATTGTTCTGTATTAAAATAAGTGCAACTCTTTTATACCTATAAGCATTATATGTCATGGTTAATCCACTACGTAATTATTATGCAAATCGCCAATACTCTCTGTAATACTTGTTTTAGTTGATTGCTATATTGTGAGTAGAAATAACACACCTTTTGTATTAAAGGTATGAGCTACTACTCCAGATTTAGTAGTATATAGATTATAATAAGCAGCACTTTCTTACCACGCTGATAGGAATTGTAAAATCTGAATTATATGATGGTCTGTCATGTAGATTGTAATATCTTTGCAGTTTTTTAGTTTCATGTGCTCACACATTTATCTGTACCTGTGTTTTTTAAAAAAAAGAATTTTAAACCACTTTACGTCTATTATCAAATTTGCTTAATTCTCTTGGTATCCTTTGCTGAAAAAGTAGCAATACACTAATGGCAGCTGATCATATTGGTCGAGCCAATGACAACAGGCATATATTTGTGTACTAAACCTGCTGATTTATCTGCCATTTTCCTTTTGTCTGGGCTTTGTGAGATCCTTGGCACTGTGCTTGCGCTGCATTGGATGGGCCTGTCTACTGGAAGCAGCTGTGGTAAGCACAGGAGATGAAGGTGTTGACAGATAAGTACAATGCTCCTTCATAGCCCACTGGCTATTAGCATGAACATGATTCACTTAGCCTGAGTGTGTGGGCTATGAAGGAGCATTGTACTTATCTGTCAACACCTTCATCTCCTTTGCTTACCACAGCTGCTTCCAGTAGACAGGCCCATCCAAGGCAGCGCAAGCACAGTGCCAAGGATCTCACAAAGCACAGACAAAAGGAAAATGGCAGATAAATCAGCAGGTTCTGTAACATCACACAAGGAGCTGCACACTGTATACCAGGGGAGTGGCAGATACATTCTCATTACACCTTTGATGCCTGTCACATTTCCACACTGGAAGAAGATTTTTCACTACCTGGCTGAAAACTCCCTGCCTTTCCCTCTCTCCTTTGTAGACACTGTAAGGGGAACATTGGGTCTCAGATTGGTTCTAGGACCCTATCAATGATGGGTAGATCAGCACTTAAGAATTCACCCTACTCCATCTTAGAAGAAAACATTTGACTGAGGGTTTAAGGGGGAGTAAGATGGTATTCAGGGATGATTTTGCCTCCTCTCAGTGGACTGGAGTGTAATCTCATATGTAGTGATCTCATGGACTCTCACCATCTTATGAAAGAAAGTATAACTCAATCCCTCCAAGGACCACATTCCTGTTAGGGAAAGGATTGGCCACAAAGTACACAGAAAATGACCACCTCTATCCCTTAGACATATAAGTTAGGAAATATTGTCAATATAGGAAATGGGTTGTAGGTTAGTTGTTGAGTTTGCTAAAGGGGCTTGAAAACAAAAAAATTCCTTCTTGATTAAGATAGAGCATACCATTAAAAAAAAAAAACATTTCAATTTATTTATATTATCAAATTTGCTTTATTCTCTTGGTATCTGTTGTTGCATGAGCAGCAATGCACTACTAGGAGCTAGCTGAACAAATCAGACAAGCCTACTTCGGTATGGTTTTCAACAATAGATACCAAAAGAACAAAGCAATTTAAATAATAGAAGTAAAAGTGGAAATTTGTTTAAAAATCACATTCTCTATTTGAATCATGATAGTTTACGGTCCCTTACCCAAAGTATTTGCAAAGAGTTTGTGTGAAGAGTGTAACACTTTGCTAGAGCAATAGATTTAAAATATTTAGCGTAGTTCAGCAGAAGTCAGAGAGGGCTACAATAGAGAGCAGATTATTTGCAGAATCAGACTGAACACAAACTCAGTGCAATAAGATAAGGGTTATACATTTATATCAACCAATGAGACCAAAGTAAAACTTTGAAGCTATTGTTATTACAAAACATCTTTCATCCAAGAGCAATTCAGGATTGTTCTAAAAACAACATATTTGTAAAACAGGATATAGCAGCTGCTTTAACCTATTACACATTGTACATACCTGGGGCAGCGGTGCAGTTCCCTTTAGCAGATTGGTGCCCTATTTCTCAACAAACACAGGCATTGGACTTGCTTAGGAATCGAGAACAAAATGTGGGATTAGCATAATTAATACCTTGAATGGATATGAAGCCCTTTTCATGATTACAATATAGTGCCTCATTTTAAACAACTTTTCAATTTGCTTCTATTAGCAAAATTTGCTACATTGGCTGAACAAATCTAGTGAGCCAATGACAAGAGGCATATATGTGCAGCCACCAATAAGCAGTTAGCTCCCAGTAGTGCATTGCTGCTCCTGAGTCTACCTAGATATGCTTTTAAACAAAAGATTCAAAAAGAACAATGCAAATTAGATAATAGAAGTAAATTGGACAGTTGTTTAAAATTGTATGTTCTGAATCATGAAAGTTTAATTTTTACTTTACTGTCCCTTTAACTGGAAGGAAAAAAAAATTAAAAAAAAAAAAAAAAGTCACCCGATTGATAAAACGGATATTGTTTATCTAAAATCACAATATCTTCTGAAAATAAAAAAAAAATAAAAAAAATCTAATTTCCGTCTGTTGTCAAACTTGGTCTTGCTCCTTTCCATGCACGTTACTTAATCGCTATATAGAAGCAGTGCTTGCAAGAATGTATGACATCACGTATGATCTTTTAAAAAGAAGCAAGGGTTTGACCCTCCCTATCAGTCAAGCAAACATGCAACAAATTAACAGAGCTACAGAGATACTGTATATTGCAAGACAGTTCTACAACAAAATGTGCAATGTTTAGTTAGTTTTCAATGCACTATTAAAAATGTGCCTTGTAGTCGACTGTATCCTTGCAAAGCAGATACACAACCTTCAAAGTAATAGCATTTACTTGTTGTAGCTTTATAGCCTCAAAAGCAGTGAGCCAATGTAATTCCACTAGTGGCTGCAGGACTATGTTACTATCTCTGCACAATGTCACAATCTCTGAAGGGAAGGATATTGTAAGGCTCATAAAGAACAGTGGACCTTTCTTTTTCTTTAAGCATTACATAGAATTAGATATTTTTTAAAATAAACAGGAGCTAAATACAAGGACACAATCTCTTTTTGCCTTGTGTGCAGCACAAAATAGTTTTTTAGTGCAACTTTTATAAATGTACATCAACATAAAAGTAATACATAAAAACCAAATCTGATAATCTCAGGGTGGCATATTTATAAAAACAAAACTGTAATTTATAAAACCCAGATAAATATTATACAGGCTTCCAACCTAAACAGTTTCTCATAGGTTTTCAACAACTATTAATCCCATTTTTTTTTTTTTTTAAAGTAAACGTCTTCCATATTAAAAACAGAGAACCAGTTCTAATAATTGTTACTTGAACATTTCAACACTCCTCTATAAAAGGTTCCAGATTGCTCCCTCTGTTGAAAGAAAAATCAGTGTATATTCAGAGCCAAATCCTAGATGCCTGGGATTTCAGAAGCCCACAGCCAAAACCAGGATGCCTGGAATTTCAGAATATGTTGAACAAACACTATGCTTCTGTGGTATTTTCCATACAGGTTCCATTAGGACGATCAAAAACAGTGAGGGTTGTTCCTTCTTCAGCATTACCTGTAAATAAAGATAGACAAATCTAGTTTTATATTGAAACAGAGACCAAAAATGACATTTACCAGGGGCAGACCTGTTACCTTTCTGCACAGCCTCTCTTTTTCTTCTTCGTTTTCTCCATGGAAAACAATTGAAAAGAACAGCTTCAGAATTGTGTGTCTGCTGATTATCTGAACAAAAAAAAAAACACACACAAAAAAAAAAAAAAACAATTTATCTTCAAGCCACTGGCAAAACCATATATTGATAAAATAAAAATAGATATCACAATACTGTTAAATGAACAATAATAGAATACAAACAAATAAAACAATGTGTAAATAATCCTGTGCACCAAGGTAAATCAAAACATGTGTAATAAAGTTTATTTTATAAATAATGTGCTCAGTCTTCACAAATTGGATATTGAAAGTCCACTGTCTGCGTTAATATCCAAACGAGATTTTCTCAGAGAGAAAAGAGAACAAATCTTTAGTGTAACACTGCTAATCAATTAATCAAACATATACCAGACCTTCAACAGTTCTGGGTAAGACCATATAGATATTCAAGATCTCTTCTTGAAAGAACATGAAACCATTTTACTTCTGTTATCAAATTTGTTTCAATATCTTGGTGTCCTTTGTTGATGGAGCAGCAACGCACTGCTAAAAGCTAACTGAACACATCTCCTGAGCCAATGACAAGACGTATATATGTGCAACGGCCAATCAGCACCTAGCTCCCAGTGGTGCATTGCTGTTCCTAAGTCTATCTAGGTATTTTATTTAACAAAGAATACCAATATAACTAAGACACTTGGATTATAGTAGTACATATTAAAGTTTTTTTTTTTTTTAAATTACATGTTCTATCTGTATTATGAAATAAAAAAATTGGGTTTCATGCCCCTTTAAATTAGTAATTTATTTTGAAATACAAATTATTAAAACCATAAATTAAAATCATACAGACGGGTTAATAGTCATATATATATATTTTATATTTAGGAGCTTCTTGTGTGTTGAAGATGAACTGCAGAGGGTCACAAGGAAGTGCAGGATTTTGAACCTGCACAAGTGAGACAGAGTTTGGTGAAACAAACAAACAGTTAGGACCAGTCAACATTGGGACACCTTGTAAGTTGGTGACTGGCTAAGATGAATATGACCATACTGTGATACTAAGATACTACCAACTGTAATAGCAAAGCATAGGAGATTTTTGTAGATACTTTTTCAAGCATTTAAAAATGTTTGTTTATATTTGCAGGTGGATATGCGCCAATAATAATAATAATAATAATGTTTTGTATAATTATCTGGTTTCCTTGGCAGCACTCTTAAAGATGTATATAAACTCTATGTAAGGGGTACTAATATACAAAAAGACCTGATCTGTAATTTCAAGTATGCTGTAGAACACAAAAAAATATATTAAATAAAACTTAAAGGGACACTGAACCCAAATTTTTCCTTTCGTGATTCAGATAGAGCATGCAATTTTAAGCAACTTTCTAATTTACTCCTATTATCACATTTTCTTCCTTCTCTTGGTATCTTTATTTGAAATGCAAGAATGTAAGCTTAGATGCCGGCCCATTTTTGGTGAATAACCTGGGTTATTCTTGCTGATTGGTGGATAAATTCATCCACCAATAAAAAAGTGCTGTCCAGAGTACTGAAACAAAAACGAAGCTTAGATGCCTTCTTTTTCAAATAAAGATAGCAAGTGAACGAAGAAAAATTGATAATAGGAGTAAATTAGAAAGTTGCTTAAAATTGCATGCTCTATCTGAATCACGAAAGAAAAAAAAATTTGGGTTCAGTGTCCCTTTAATGTTTAATAATTGCAATCTAAAAAGGACAGCTATATGTCTGTGTGTTCGTCACAATTTTATGTTTGTTCATCCAAAAGGGAAAGATAGGAGTGGGAATTAACACGGAAGAGAAACGTTTCCGACTTCACAAACATTTATTTAATCCTATGGGTTTAAATTTAAAGATAAATGCAGAGTTTGCACTATAGTCTAACGATTATCATACCCCAATTTAGCTACAGTTGTTGGAGTAAAATTAGGAGGTAAGTCGGGGTATGATAATCGTGCACATTTCAATACACATTTTATACAGCTACAACTTTTATTAGAAGCATTTTTGCTAATACATGTACTGTATATTACAAAGATGATTCCATTCAAAACTGAAATACATTCATGTGGATTCCAATTTTGGCTGAAATGTCCCTTTAAAGTGATGGGAAACGATGTCAGTGTCAAACATGCGGTCCCATAGTAAATCGAAATGGACTTTAATTTGTTAAATCTCTTAACACGCTATTTTTTAAAAAATATTTACTTTTATAATCCTCCAATTGACCCTCCGTTCCTCAACCCGTAGAATCGCTGCCATTGATTTTGAAAGTCATGTTTTTTGAACGTGCAATCAAAATCCAGGCCAGTCGGCGACTGTAAAAAAAACTAACATGCCCCACATTTGCAAAGCGCATGCGCTACATGTTAGATTGCAGACTGATAGCCTGAACGCATGCACAAATCTAACCGTGAAGACAGAGATGCCCATATGATGACGTTGGATATTAAAAAAAAAATAATTAAAAAAACATAGCGATTTAGGTGCTACAGACATGAGGAATATGCCGGTAATTCCAAATTGCACTAAATGTACAATCACTTTAAGCTATATACTTTATGGTCAAAGGATCTCTCATAGTAATGACAATTGAATTTTGTGATATAAAATATATTTATTAAAGATGTTTCCTCCTGTCTGTTCTTGTGACTTCACTCCAGGTGACTATTGCCTTCTGTAGTTCCTACCAACAATCTGGAAACTGATCAAAATAATTCCTGATGATGCTATAATGCCATAGTGAAGTGACATTCTGTGTTAAGGATTCCTATCCAGTTCTATTAAAGGTACATTATAGTTCAAAAGTTACATGACCTATTTGTAGCATTTAATTTTAGCAGTAGCTACTACTAGTATCTACCCTGCAATTTGTTTAACAAATCAGAGCATATACTAGTATTTTGTTGATTGATAATCTCATCCCTCCCATTTAGCTCTATGTTAATAGTTTCAAATATTTTTTTATATATAATATTTATCTACATTGTTCAAAATTAAGATTAATATTATATATTTAAAAAAATAATAATGAAACTATCATTATAGAGCTAGAGGGGAGGCTGAAATCATCAACCAACTAAATACTAGTATTTGCCCTGATTTGTTATCATGTAACTTTTGAACTATAATGTACCTTTAAGTGGAACGGGAAATGAATCCTTAAAAGGGACACTGAACCCAAAAAAATTTTTTCATGGTTCAGATAGAGCATGAAATTTTAAGCAACTTTCTAATTTACTCCTATTATCAATTTTTATTTGTACTCTTGCTATCTTTATTTGAAAAAGAAGGAATCTAAGCTAAGGAGCCAGCAAATTTTTGGTTCACTTGTTTATTGGTGCTGTCCAATCAGCAAGGACAACCCAGGTTGTTCACCAAAAATGGGCCGGCATCTAAACTTACATTCTTGCTTTTCAAATAAACATACCAAGAGAATGAAGAAAATTTGATAATAGGAGTAAATTAGAAAGTTGCTTAAAATGTCATGCTCTATCTGAATCACGAAAGAAAAAAATTTGGGTTCAGTGTCCCTTTAAATCAGAACTTCACTAGGACATTATTTACAACAGCAGACATTGACTTCATCATCAATTATTTTGGTCAGTTTCCAGATTGTTGGCAGGAGCTACAGAAGGCAATAGTCATCTGGAGTGAACTCAGTGAAGTCACAAAAAAATGGGGTATTAGAATGGCACAGCGAGATTAAAAAAATAAGTTACAGCGCATCTTTATTAGAAGTGATCAAAAGTCTATCGCTTAGATTCCAGACCTGATTTTAAAACATGTCAAGTTTACCATCACTTTAAAAGGGATATGAAACCCAATTTTTAAACAACTTTCCAACATATTTCTATTATCTAATTTGTTTTGCTCTCTTGGTATCTTTTTTATTTTTAAAGGATAGCTAGGTAGGCTCAGGAGCTTCTGATTGGTGGCTGCACATTTATGCCTCATGTTATTGGCTCACCCAATTCATTCAACTAGCTCCAAGCAATGCATTGTTGCTCTGTCAACAAAGGATACCATGACAATGAAGCAAATTAGATAAAAGAAGTAAATTAAAAAGTTGTTAAAAAAAAACTGTATGCTCGATGTGAATCATTAAAGAAAATGTTTGAGTTTCATGTCCCTTTAACTACACTTTTAAATCCTTTGCAGTAGTTAAAACGCACGTTGTTGCAGATGTTTTGTTAAGGGACCGAACTTTTCAAAAGAGCGAACCATGTCACTTCCTGTGACGTTTTATCAGCTGTAGCACTCATTTTGCCCCTAATGCGCATGCGTGCCAGCGTCATCGCATACGTCACTGTTAAAATATTTAGACTTGTGAAATTCTGAAACCTTTATATAGCGCATGCGTGGGCTTTTCTATCACAAATGGGGGGATTTATGGAACGTTTATTCAACACTGTATGTGAATTATGGTGTGAAACCGAAATAAATGTATATTTAAGTAAAACTATTTTTTTATATATAACCTCAAAACGTATACAAACAAGAAGGCGTGCATTCAAAGCACTTCTCTTTATGTTTACTTTAAAATACGACATGCAGTGGCGATAGCCGAGTAACTGTTTGTCATGCAGGGACGAATAAACATTGTTCCATGTTTGAGGTTATATATAAATAAATATTTTTAAATAAGTATACATTTATTTCTGTTTCACACCATAATTCACATACAGTGTTGAATAAACATCGTTCCATAAACCACCCCCATTTGTGATAGAAAAGCCCACGCATGCGCTATAGAAAGGTTTCAGAATTTCACAAGTCTAAATAGTTTCACAGTGACGTATGCGGCCAGGTATGTGATGACGCTTGCGCATTAGGGGCAAAAATGAGTGCAACAGCTGATGAAACGTCACAGGAAGTGACATGGTTCGCTCTTTTGAAAAGTTCGGTCCCTTAACAACACAGGATCACTATTTTATAAGACGATAAAATATTTTTTATTCTATAGAATTAGAAATCTATCATTAGGGGAAGCATACAGCTCGCTAATTGTTCAAATCATTAAACTTTACCACTGTCAATAAAGCAAAAATACTCTAAGTAAGTGAAAATATTACCAACAGAGATTGGCAACACTGGGAAAATAAGGGTGTTGCCCAAGTGTTGTCTTAAAAACAAATAAATAAAAATTAATGTACTAAAAAAGAAATCAACTTTTTATTTTATTTTTTTAAGATTGTGTAGAACCTCGCTATCCGAATTGTCTGTATCAACAAATGAGCAATCTATTTCATGGACTAATTGTGCAAAAGTATGGACTTCATGCTAGTTTCATCAAAAGTTAACCTTGGTATGCTTTGTTGAAGGTGCAGCAAAGCAATACTAGGAGCTAGCTGAACACCTTATGTGAGCCAATGACAAGGAGCATTTAAGGACAGCCACCATGCAACAGCTAGCTCACAGTAGTGCATTGCGGCTCCTCAGCCTAGGTAGGTATGCTTTCCAACAAATGATACCAAGAGAATGAAGCAGATTAGATCATAGAAGTTGAAAAGTTGTTAAATAGTTGAATGCTCTATCTGAATCATGAATGGGAAAAAAATGGGTTTTATGTCTTAATCAAGATAGGGAGCTTCACCTTCCAAGAGATTAATGCTTTGTTTTATCAAAACCATCAATTTTAAATGATACTGTCAATGAAACGTATGATAAACTAATTAAAAGGTCAATGAATCAGACCGGTGTGTGAGGTGGATAATACCTGCAGCTGCTGATAGGGCCTCATAAGATACCCTCTGAAGCTCCCTACGGGTCTCCTCTTGTCCGGGGATGAGTGCGGCCGCTCGCACTTCTGCCGGACTACCAGGAGGAAACACAGACTGGAGCAATAGGAGGAGAGAGGCAACGTCATTGTCAAGTGCGGTCAGACCAGCCGGGGATCCTGATTCTACAGCCTTGACGTCCTCTGCCATCTCCACCACTTCGTGTAATTCTGTTTTCACGCAATTCCCGTTGCCCCGGGTCTGCATAACAACCCCAATAACTGCACCTCCCCCATGCAAGCGAACCCTCAAATCCCGCAGGATCTCCCTCAGCATATACTGCTGCTTGGTCAGCTTCAGGGACTTGGGGCGACATAAGAAGAAAACCAATGGGAAGCGGAGAGTTCGATCCTGGGTAGGACGAGGCCCGTTAGAGTGGGGGCTCGTTTTCTCCTGGTTAGTGTTACTGTTGTTGTTATTGGACTTCTGTTCTCGGGTGCCCTTGTTCTTTAAGCTCAGTTCGTGTGGGGTCTTAATGTCCTGGGAGTCTTTACACTGGGGAACACCAGCTATGTGCTTCTGCTCCTCTGGGAAAATCTCTCGCAAAAACTCTTCCAGTAATGCGCGACTTTCTATCCGGTCCCAGAGTTCCCCAACCAGCAGAACCTGCTCTGGTCCTCCGTGCTGGTTCAGCGCCTCCCGGAAACGGCTCTCTGCGCTATCCCTGGCCATGCTGCTCGCTGTCACCGGCGGCCACCCGTACTCGTCGCTTGCAGCTCGAACATTACTAGAAGCTCCATGTAATGTGACTGTCTAGGAACAAGAATACCCCCATTCGTGGCTTCAATGGTAGAGTAACATCGGCCAATAGGGGAGAAGCCGCCAGAAGGACATCCTCGACTCGCAGCCCATAGGGTGTGCTTACTACACACCCCTCCTCCCAGCCACACCTCTATGGTGCAGGCCACCAGCCGTAACCTTGGGACACGGCTGCACAGAAGTTACGTGGAACTGCTAAATCGCTGTGAATTTGTGAGGTCCGCCTGCTACTGTGCTGTCCTAATAAACAGTAAAAGCTGAAAAGCACAAGTATAATGAACTGAGATAGATTATATACACTGCAACAATTTGGATCGGGGTAGTTTTTCATAATTGTGAATTAATTATTAAACCAATATATATTTATATTTCATGTACCTCCCCAAATAATTAATACAGAATAGGTATCTGTTAAAACAATTGAAATTTATAAGAACTGCAAAATGTATTTAACAAATCAGTTTGATTTTTATTTTGTACTATCTTATTTAAAAACATTCTAAATAGGCATAGATTTCTAACGGTGGCATCATTTAAATAGTTGCCGACAATGGACTTTTGGCAACAGTTAAAAAGACAGAAAACCCATCAAAGGGTTAGATCATACAATTTAAAAAAGTTTCCAATTGACTTCTTTTATCAAATTCGTTTTGTTCTCATGTTATTCTTTGTTGAAGAGATATCTAGATAGGTAGTGTGTCTGGAGCACTACATGTGCTGCCATCTATTGCTCTTGCTAATGTATAACATTTATTTAAAGCTGCTGCTATATAGTCCTGCAGACATATGTATGATCTTAATCCTTTCTTCCTGCTTTTCAACACAGAATTTTAAGAAAATGAAAAAATAATGATAATAGAAGTATATTGGAACGTTGTTTGAAACTGCATGCTCTTTCAAAATCATGAAATAAAAATGTTGGGTTTATATCCATTTAAGTTGTTGCATTTTAACCCTTTAAGGACATTGTTTTTCCCCCAGTTTCTTTCTTAAATGACACAAAAAATATAATTAAAGGGACAGTCTAGTCCAATATAAACTTTCATGATTCAGATAGAGAATGTCATTTTAAACAATTTTCCAATTTACATTTATCACCAATTTTGCTTTGTTCTCTTGGTATTCTTAGTTGAAAGCTAAACCTAGGAGGTTCATATGCTAATTTCTAAGCCCTTGAAGGCCACCTCTTCTCTCAGGGCATTTTGACAGTTTTTCACCACTAGAGGGTGTTAGTTCACGTTTTTCATATAGATAACACTGTGCTCACGCACGTGGAGTTCCAGTGAGCAAGCTCTGATTGACTAAAATGGATGTCTCTCAAAAGAACTGAAATAAGGGGGCAGTTTGCAGAGGCTTAGATACAAGGTAATCACAGAGGTAAAAAGTGTATTTATATAACTTTGTAATGCAAAACTAGGGAATGGGTAATAAAGGGATGATCTATCTTTTCAAACAATACAAATTCTGGTGTAGACTGTCCCTTTAATATTATATCAGTGTTATAACTTTAACCAAAACTGAAAATAAAATTAATAAAAAGAAATAAAACACTGTGCACTATAGCCAATAAGCAGATGGATTATAAGTCAGCATTTCAAGTAGTCTCTCAAGGTCAAATTTTGCTTCTTGAGTAACATCAAAGAAAGCAGAAAAGAAATTCCATAGTAGGTTTGCACCGATACTAGTATCAGTACTGATTTCGAGTATTTGCATAAGTACTTGTACTCTTGCAAATGCTCCGATACTTAAAGGGACACAGAACCCAAACTTTTTCTTTTGTGATTCAGATAGAGCATGAAATTTTAAGCAACTTTCTAATTTTCTCCTATTATCAAATGTTCTTTATTTTCTTGTTATCTTTATTTGAAATGCAAGAATGTAAGTTTAGATGCCGGCCCATTTTTGGTGAACAACCTAGGTTGTCCTTGCTGATTGGTGGATAAATTCATCCACCAATTAAAAACTGTTGTCCAGAGTTCTGAACTAAGAAAAAAGCTTAGATGCCTTCTTTTTCATATAAAGCTAGCAAGAGAACGAAGAAACATTGATAATCTGAATCACAAAATAAAAAATTTGGGTTCAGTGTCCCTTTAAACCGATACCTCCAGATCTTAGATCTTACCCATAAACCATTTTTGGCATTTTAAGATGCAGTGGAGAGTTAACTAAAAATTGTTCGCTTTTGTTCTCCCAATACAAATTTCTGTTATTTACGTCTGAGAGCAGTGCTCCAAAAGCTACTACTATACAGCTGGAAACCTACCTGGTAGAGATCACTATACCTCATTCAGACAAACCCCTGAAGTACTAGGCAGTTGATAAACTGAGATTTCCAGCTCTGGCTAAAATGGCCCAAAAATATCTTTCTGCCCCATGCAGTAGTGTGGAAAGTGAAAGACTGTTCAGCTTAGCGTCTAAAGTCCTTACTGATAGCAGAAACAGACTTATAGCTGAACATGCATAGATGCTTCTGTTCCTTAAAAAGAACATGTCACTAACTTTTAAAAAAATATTCTAATTTCTAGATTGCCTGTACACTGCTAGTTGTCATCTTTTGCACAATTATGTTCAAAACATACTGTACTCTGAGGAACATCCTTTGCTTATTTAATTGCAGGAAGATTGTTCATAGGACAAATTAAGTTAATTCCTATGAACACTCATCCCATTACAGGACTAGATTTAGATTACATTTGATTTATAAGATTTACCAATGCTCTGTTCACATTTCCAACTCCATAGACTTTTATGTAGTTGGACATGTAATGAGAGCATTGGTAAAGCTTAACAGTCAAATGCAATCTAGCCCATATTGTTGTTCCCCACAATTAAACAGTGCTCTGTTATATTTTTTACTGTATTGCACTTTTGCTTGGTTGTGATTTAGCTTTTTTTTTTTTTTTTTTTTGCAAAGTATCAGTACTTTTACTCGTTCTTAAAAAAATGATATCGGTGCAATCCTATTCCATATTGTATAACTGTAAATATGCAATGCAGGTGGAATAGTACTAACATGTACTAGAGCTACTACAGCTCTAAGTTATGCGCTCAGTAAAATGGATCCAGTCCATAAAAATTGGAATCCCCTGCAAACGACTGGATCCATTTTACTGAGTACACAGCTTATAGTAGCTCTAGTACATGTGAGTACTAATCAACCCGGCTTGCATATTTACATATTGTTTACAGTTATACACTATGGATGTTTTTTTCTGCTTTCTTTGACGTTACTTAACAAGCAAAATTTGACCTTGAGAGACTACTTGAAATACTGATTTATAATCCATCTGCTTATTGGCTATAGTGCACAGTTTTGTACAAACCCAATTACGAAAAAGTTGGGACAGTATGGAAAATGCAAAACAACAAAAAGAATTTGAAAATTCAACAACATTTTCCAAAGACAAAGCGGTATTATTTTGGGCATTTCACCTTCTACAGTGCACAATATAATTAAAAGATTCACAGAATCTGTTCAAATCTTGGTGCGTAAAGGGCAAGGCGGACAACCACTTCTGAATGTGCGTGATTTCCGATCCCTCAGACGTAACTGTCTCAAAAACCTTCATGAGTCTGTAATGAATATCCTGACATGGGCTCGGGAATACTTTGAAAATCCTTTGTCAGTCCACACCATTCACCACTGCATCTACAGATGCAAGTTAAGGCTTTACTATGCAAAGTAGGAGCCATACATCAACACTGTCCAGAAGCGCCGCCAACTTTTCTGGGCCCGAATCATGTTTTGTGGTCCAACGAGTCAAGATTTCAAATCGTTTTTTGAAAAATCAGCCATCCTGTACTCCGGGCCAAAGAGGAAAAGGACGATCCAAGCTGTTATTAGCATCAGGTCCAAAAGCTAGCGTCTTTCATGGTATAGTGGTGTGTCAGTGCCCATGGCATGGGTAACTTGCACATCTGTGAGGGCACCATTAATGCAGAAAGATATGCATACATTTTGGAGCAACATATGCTGCCATCCAGATGTCATCTTTTCTAGAGATGTCCCTGCATTTTCTAGCAAGACAACCACATTCTGCCCAGATTACAAGTGCATGGTTATGTAAGCAGAGAGTGCAGGTGCTAGCATGGCCTGCCTGCAGTCCTGACCTGTATCCGATTGAGAATGTGTGGCGCATTATGAAGCGCAAAATAAGGCAACGAAGTCCCTGTACAGTTGTGCAGCTGAAGACATGCATAATGGATGAATGGGGAATGGGGAAAGTTTCTGGGCAGGGGCTGACTGACCAGGCAATTCACCCCTTGAAAGGAGACTGCTTTTTTTTTTTTTTGGGGGGGGGGTAATTTTAATTTAATGGTGCTGCTGGAGGAATTGAAGGAGAATTACGCAGCAGGTAGTTTTTAGGTGGGAAATGTTTTAGCCTGAAAATCTCCTGCCGGACCGCTGCCTACACTTTAGAGAGCTAAGCGATGTTGAGGCACACTGATTATGTGGAAAGGGGAGAAGGCTCAATACTGGAGCTGGTCATAAGTCAGAGGGCCCAGCTTATAAAAATAGCTTTTTTGACATATAGCTGTTTTTTACTATGTTGATTTTAGATTCTGTATTGTTGCTAAATAGTTATTTTCAAATGTATTTTTCTACAACTACTTGTGAGTAAAGAACTTTGATATCGTACTGTAAAATGACATGGGCTGCAGGTGGAGCCTTTTGCTTCATCCTTGACCCTCTCTGTAAGCTTTGGTTAACCATTGTGGATACCACACTCTCCTTTTTTTCTCTCTCTCTTTTTCTTTCTCTCTTCTTTCAAATAAAAAAAATGTTATTGGCATGACAGATTACATAAATCAGTGTTGCCAAAGCATGGTATTTAGGAAAAAAGGATCCTATTAAAATGGTGGGGATAATGCAGTCTCTGTAATAAGAGGAGATAAGTTACATGGGGATTTATTTAGTCTTCCTCTATAAATTGTTTCAACGTTGGCACCTGATATGGTGGTGTTTTCTCTTGCTCAATAATGAAGTTGAAAGTGGCTATCACTGCAGTTTTTGACGGTCATTTTCCCTTACATTAGTGTATTTAGGGCATTGCAGCAAGAAGTGTGGATCATCTTTTATTACTCCCTGATCACATTGTTGACACACTCTGCTTTCTTTTGGTTGTCATGTTTTTCTGTGCCTGCCAGTCTCTATTTGTAGATTGTGTGTACTTATTATATTTTGGCACTTTATTTGTCTCTGTATTTAATCAAGTTATAACTTTTTTTTTTTTTTAAATGCATTTTTCTGTTTTTCTTTTTTGTTGTTATTCTGTCTCTCACTGTTCAAATAAACCTACCATTAAAATTATAGACTGATCATTTCTTTGTCAGTGGGCAAACGTACAAAATCAGCAGGGGATCAAATATTTTTTTCCCTCACTGTATGTATGTATGTACGTACAGTATGTGTGTATATACAATGGACATAAAATGTCTACACACCCCTGTTAAAATGTCAGGTTTCTGTGATGTAAAAAAATGAGACAAAGATAAATCATTTCAGAACTTTTTCCACCTTTAATGTGACCTATAAACTACACAACTCAATTGAAAAACAAACTGAAATCTTTTAGGTAAAGGGAAATAAAAAAATAAAATAATATGGTTGCATAAGTGTGAACACCCTTTTATAACTGGGGATGAAGCTGTGTTCAGAATTAAGCAATCACATTCAAAATAATGTTAAATAGGAGTCAGTACACACCTGCCATAATTTAAAGTGCCTCTGATTAACCCCCCAAAAAATTCAGCTGCTCTAGTAGGTCTTAACTGACATTTTGTTAGTCCTACAGCAAAATCCATGGTCCGCAGAGAGCTTCTAAAGCATCAGAAAGCATCAGAGGGATCTCATTGTTAAAAGGTATCAGTCAGGAGAAGGATATAAAATAATTTCCAAGGCATTAGATATACCATGGAACACAGTGAAGGCAGTCATCATCAAGTGGAGAACATATGGCACAACAGTGACATTACCAAGAACTGGATGTCCCTCCAAAATTGATGAAAAGACGAGAAGAAAACTGGTTTGGGAGGCTGCCAAGAGGCCTACAGCAACATTAAAGGAGCTGCAGGAATATCTGGCAGTACTGGCTGTGTGGTACATGTGACAACAATCGCCCGTATTCTTCATATGTCTGGGCTATGGGGTAGAGTGGCAAGACGGAAGCCTTTTCTTACAAAAAAAAACATTCAAGCCCGGATAAATTTTGCAAAAACACATCTGAAGTTTCCCAAAAGCATGTCGCAAAAGGTGTTCTGGTCTGATGAAACCAAAGTATAACTTTTTGGCCATAATTCCAAAAGATATGTTTGGCGCAAAAACAACACTGCATATCACCAAAAGAACACCATACCCACAGTGAAGCATGGTGGTGTCAGCATCATGCTTTGGGGCTGTTTTTCTTTAGCTGGAACTGGGGCCTTAATCAAGGTAGAGGGAATAAATAACAGTTTCAAATACCAGACAATATTGGCACAAAACCTTCAGGCTTCTGCTAGAAAGCTGAACATGAAGAGGAACTTCATCTTTCAGCATGACAACGACCCAAAGCATACATCTAAATCAACAAAGGAATGGCTTCACCAGAAGAAGATTAAAGCTTTGGGATGGCCCAGCCAGAGCCCAGACCTGAATCCAATTCAAAATCTGTGGGGTGATCTGAAGAGGGCTGTGCACAGGAGATGCCCTCGCATTCTGACAGATTTAGAGTGTTTTTGCAAAGAAGAGTGGGCAAATCTTGCCAAGTCAAGATGTGCCATGCTGAAAAACTCATTAACAAAAAGACTGAGTGCTGTAATAAAATCAAAAGGTGCTTCAATAAAGTATTAGTTTAAGGGTGTTCACACTTATGCAACCATATTATTTTATTTTTATTTCCCTTTACCTAAAAGATTTCTGCTTGTTTTTCAATTGAGTTGTACAGTTTATAGGTCACATTAAAGGTGGAAAAAGTTCTGAAATGATTTATCTTCTATTACTCCCTGACCACATTGTTGACTCTGCTTTCTTTTGGTTGTCATGTTTTTCTGTGCCTGCCAGTCTCTATTTGTAGATTGTGTGTACTTATTATATTCTGGCACTTTATTTTTCTCTGTATTTAATCAATTTATAACTTTTTTTTTTTAAATGCGTTTTTCTGTTTTCCTTTTTTTTTGTTATTCTGTCTCTCACTGTTCAAATAAACCTACCATTAAAATTATAGACTGATCATTTCTTTGTCAGTGGGCAAACATTCAAAATCAGCCGGGGATCAAATACATTTTTTCCCTCACTGTATGTATGTGTGTATATAATATATATATATATATATATATATATATATATATATATATTAGTGGTAGGGTATTGATTAACTTATATTTCACTTTGGAGGTTGAACGCTGTCGTCCAAGCAGCGTGAAGCAGCTTATACACTCGGAGAGCCAAAACAAGATTGAGGATATCCACACTGTGTGGTATGCTCTAAATGAATAGAGAAAAAAAAAAAAACTCCCAAAGACATGAAGAAAGGGACTTGATTCTTTCACCAGGGCAGGAATTACATCTTCTGACGCGTTTCACAACCGGCGTGAAATGCGTCAGATGACGTAATTCCAGTCCTTGTCTTTCACACAACTGTGAGTTTGTTCCATTTTTTACTTTTAATGTATATCGAATACATTGTTTCAAACTTACCCAAGGTGTTGTGCAAAGTGTACTGTCTCTCCCTATATAATAAGCCTTAGAATTTTCCTGTACGGATACACTTTCTTCACGTTTTTGGGAGTTTGTTCTCTCTCTCTGTTCTCTCTCTCTGTTCTCTCTGTTCTCTCTCTCTCTCTCTCTCTCTCTGTTCTCTCTCTCTCTGTTCTCTCTCTCTCTCTCTCTCTCTCTCTGTTCTCTCTCTCTCTCTCTCTCTCTCTCTCTCTCTCTCTGTTCTCTCTCTCTCTCTCTGTTCTGCCGTTCTCTCTCTCTGTTCTCTCTCTCTCTCTCTCTCTCTGTTCTCTCTCTCTGTTCTCTCTCTCTGTTCTCTCTCTGTTCTCTCTCTCTCTCTGTTCTCTCTCTCTCTCTGTTCTCTCTCTCTCTCTTCTCTCTCTCTCTTCTCTCTTCTCTCTCTTCTCTCTCTCTCCCCTCTCTTTCTCTCTCTTTCTCTCTCTCTCTCTCTCTCTCTCTCTCTCTCTCTCTCTCCACTGTCTCTCTCTCCCCTCTGTCTCTCTCTCCCCTCTCTTTCTCTCTCTCTCTCTTCTCTCTTCTCTCTCTCTCTCTTCTCTCTGTTCTCTCTCTCTTCTCTGTGTATATATAAATAAAATAGTATTGGGGATTAAACTGCAGCCCTATTTAACTCCCCTGCCCTGGTGAAAGAATCCAGTCATTTTATTGATCACTTTAATAGTATGTTTGTTTTCTGTGTAGACACTTTTGATTGTGTCATATGTTTTTCCTCCTATCCCACTCTCTTGTAATTTAAGGAATAGGCCCTTGTGTAAGATTGAATCAAAAGCCTTTTTGAAGTCTACAAAACATGCAAAAATATTGCCATTTTGATGGTGTATTTAATGGTTGATCAGGTTGTGCAGTATATAGATGTGGTGTGGTGATTTGGCATGAAGCCAGCTTGAGTATGTTGTGTTTGGTAAAGAAGTTAATTATTGTCATGTTTTAAAAATGGTGTTGAACAGTTTTCCTATAATGCTGTTGACACAAATCCCTTTGTAATTTGATGGATCCATTCTGTCACCACTTGTATATAAGTTTGCTTTTTCATATGACTAGCATGCTTGTAGTCCTTCAACACTTGGTAATAATGTGTCCTTAGATCACTATTGTTTGGGTCTCTGTTTAGTTTGTGGAGTCTTGCATTCTTTATCAAACCATTTTTTTGGTTCTGGTTTGGGTTAATTTTCTTTAGATTTGTTTTTTTTATTCTGCTATTGGTTGTAGTATTTTGTTGCTTGATTCACTTCCTTTGTATTTGTTTTATATTCTGTTTTCTGGTAGCTATGGAGCAAGATTTTTTATTTTTTCATATTTGCATGCCTCAATGTAGTTTGTGAGACTCCCCTTCACCCATTTGTAGGAAGGTTTGAGGTTGTATGGGCAAGATTGATTTTGTTGTGACAAACATCATGGCTTGTCTTCTGCTTTGATGTAGACTGTCCCTTTAAAGTATAAAATCACTGTGAGTGGCTGTCACAGTGATTGTATACTCAGTAGCTGTAATTTTTGATAGTTACTGTACTGTTGCTGGGTAGCCTCACATGCAGGCATCCAGCAACAGCATGAAAGATGTTGCTCTCAGCGTTTCTCTCAACTTATGGAGGCACCCCTGATCTTAGGCCTAACAGCCTGGGGTGGCCTCCATATTGCTATTTCTGCACTGTCTCACTCATGAGGCATGCAGAAATAGTGCAGTCTCTACACTCTTTGAGTGACCGCACATTGTCAGGCATTAAATATTCATAATACCTCCATAAAAATCCACTTTATTGAGACATAATGGCCTTTAAACATAGCACTTTTTCGGGCTCCATTGCCTCTAATCACGCTTAAGAGCATGAGTATGAGGAAGCAGAGACTCGAGTTTACACCCAGAACCAGTATTATTATGTTGCTGTGTTCTGCAAACTTTGGTGAACATTTGTGAATGTAAGAGCATAGGACACAACCACCATGCATAGGGTATGGCACATATGCTTAAGTACTAAATTAAACGTGTCATACCCTGTATAGTACATGTCATTAAGGGGTTAAAAGGACATTTCAGTCAAAATTAAAATGCAAATTGGTAAATTAAATCTTTGGATAGAAAAATTAGCAAAATGCTTCTTGTAAAAGTTATCACTGTTTTAGTCTTAATCATTGTTCTCTGCAGAAGCATATGAGGCTTTGCAAGATATTCTCAGTGCACCCGCATTTTAAATACTGCAGCTGCTCATGGAGCCAGTGGGGCTTTTATCGTGTTAATAAAGCTTAGAATGAGTCATTACCAAATAATAGAAGCACCTTAGCCTCTCTGAGCAAGTGTTGTGTTTGAAATGCTGGTGCACGAAGCATACTTAAATATACTCTGGAAACATCTATAGCTTTTACTAGATGCATTTTTGCTATTACATGTGTACTGCAAAAATGCTTCTATTCAAAACTGAAATGCACCTGTGTGAATGTCCCTTTAATGGTTAATGTCTATTGGCAGCTTACATAGTACAGATGACTAAATATCAGCAGCGGTTTAGTATCATCAGATCCTATTGACATCAATGGGGCCTGATAAACAATCATTTGTGCAGTGTAAACTTGGTGCAAATCATCATTTAATGGCTGCTGAACTTTGGCCAAACAGTACGTTTAGCACCAGAAGACAGTAAGGGGAAAAGATGGGGCATAATTGTGTGCAAAAATGTTAGTAATAAATAATAAATTGCAGAATAAAAAGTCATATTAAACCTCTGACATTTCACACAAATGGACAACAAAGGTGAAAGTAAACATTATTTTTATTTACATAAATATATTCATAATGCATTTAAATGTCTTTAAAATAAACATATATACATATGAAATCCACATTAACATAGCTACTACTATGCACTAAATCTCTCAAACCCACACTCCCATTCTGTGTCCTGTTTTGAAAAAGTCAGTCACAGTTAAAGGCTGCATGCTCAAAACATTGTTCATATACAGTTTTCATGTTGATATTAACAAAAGTGGCCCTTTTCCTTCAAAAACTACAAAGTTGTTTAGTGTTGCACGTAAAACATGCAAAAATATCTTGCATTCCAGCACCAAGGTAGAAAGTGCACACACCTGGGACTGTTCACAACAAGGATTCCAAGGGTAACAGCACTTAAAGGAACATTCCACCCAAAATTGCAATCCACCTGGATGCATTTCAATTTTGAATAGAATCATTTTTGTACATTTATTAGCAAAAATGCTTCTAATAAAAGTTATAGCTGTTTCAAAAGTGTATTTAAAGGGACAGTATACACTCATCTTCATATAACTGCATGTAATAGACACTACTATAAAGAATAAGATGCACAGATACTGATATAAAAATCCAGTATAAAACTGTTTAAAAACTTACTTAGAAGCTGTCAGTTTGGCTCTGTTGAAAAGGTAGCTTGAAAGCCCACTGCAAGTGGCAAATAAGACACTCCCCCCCTCCCCCTTCTTTTGCATATGAAAAGACCCTTTACACAAACAGGAGCAAGCTGCAGTAGGTATACATCAGTATTCACATAAAACTTTTGGGCTTGGTTAGGAGTCTGAAAATAAGAGCAATGTTATTTAAAAATAAGCAAAACTATACATTAATTTAAAAAAAAACTTTATGGGCTATATAAATAGATCATCTACAAAACATTTATGCAAAGAAAAAATTAGTGTATAATGTCCCTTTAAGTATGCACCGTGCACCAGCATTTTAAATGCAGCAGTTGCTCAGAGAGCCTAAGGTGCTTGTACCATATGGTAATGACACAATTTGTTAATTGTTTACATGATAAAGGGCCAATGGTGCTCTGAGCATCATTTAAATTGCTAGTGCACTGAGAATATTTAGCTATGCTTCACATGCACACGCATAGAAAAATGGTAACATTAAAACAGTGATAACTTTTACTAGAAGCATTTTTGCCAATACATGTATATTGCAAATATGTTTCTTTTCAAAGATGAAATTCATCTATGTGCATTTCAATTTTGACCGGAATATCCCTTTAATTCAATCTTATTTATTTAAGCCATATTTTCAAAGACCGACTAAAGAAGAGATCCCAAAACGTTACTGCTGCTGTTGTCTCTCTGTCTTTGAAAATATGGCTTAAATAAAGATTTTTATTAAGCCTTGTCGTTACACATAAAACACAAACTGTACATTAAACTGAAACTGATGAGGGATTTTGTGAAGTGCTAATTTTTTTACTGTTCACAACTATATCTATCGTATCAATCAATCAAACAAATTGCTTGCATTCTCTGGATTTACATAAGAAAATACTTACTATATGTGACTTTTAAGGTAAAAAAACAAACCTTCTTTTACATTTTTATTGTATTTTACATTTTTTTTGCCCCCCCCCCCAAGAAAATGTTACATTTAATTAACCCCATCAGGACAGGGACAAGTGTTAATGATGAGAACAAAGTAAAAAATGTAAGAATTAAGAGGAAACTGGAAATCACCTGATTGTCGATGCAATCATGTGATTGCAATGCTGGAATTGGATCCTGGGGGCTTCCTACGATGCTAGGCATACACCCAGTCGGATGTTTATTTTGTAAAAGCAGGACTTGGAGGGTGTAGTACACCAAAAAAGTGTGGACGTTTCATGCCGTCCTAAGAGCGTTAAAGCCCAATGCTTTTAGGACAGTATATATCGTTCTTAGGGTGTAAGTAGATTCATTAACATATTATTTTGGCACACTGGTGATCCCCTTGCTGTGTGAGTTCTAGACAATGAAGACGGTGTTAGTAAATATGGGGCTAAATTATTGCATTGTGTTACTGGCAACTAAGGCGTTAATAGAGCATTAAAATAAAATATATTACATTAACTCCATGTACACTCAGCCACACCCAATAAATTTAAACGACTCCAGCCTCCACAATCAATAAAAGACCTTTATTTCTTTACATGTAGGGTCCCAGAAACATATACAACGTTTCGAGCCTGCAATAGGCTCTTAGTCATGTCTATGAGCCTATTGCAGGCTTGAAACGTATATGTCATGTCTAAGAGCGTATTGCAGGTCTAAGAACGTTGTATATGTCATGTCTAAGAGCCTATTGCAGGCTTGAAACGTTGTATATGTTTCTGGGACCATACATGTAAAGAAATAAAGGTCTTTTATTGATTGTGGAGCCTGGAGTCATTTGAATTTATTGGATACTGAGGAGACTTGGCAAGTCTGTCACTCCGTGCCCCACTGAGAAAAGAAAAGGTGTGCTGTTTCCACAATTTTTGGATATCAACTCAGCCACACCCCTCATATCACATATGCACGCTGCCCTAGTCCAACTTTAGTTTCAACATTAGTGACAACTTTTAATCCAGTGTCGTCCATGGTATTTAAGAACATTTTCAAGTTAATGATCAATATCTAAAGCATCTTACTCTTACTGACTTATTTCCACAGAGTGATTGTTCAGTTTTTATGTGTTTTATCTGCTTTGATAAATCTATTTTCCTGCTGATAAGTTTGCTGCCTATTGGTGTTCCATGATCCTGAGAGGTTGAGTTCAGGTCTGATTTGACCTAAACTTAGCTTTGTAATGTGTGGATAATTACTTGCTATTATCTAATAGTATTTAACATTGATAAAAATGTTCTTGTACTGTATTATGTTTTGTTTGTTTTTTCCTTGGAGGGAAATTTCAGGAAGAATACTATAAGGTTTTTATTTGAGACTGTTACTGCAAAGATTGTTTCACATTTTGTCTGAGGACGGGGCTAACACCCCCGAAACATTACTGTTAATAAATGTTGTTTGATATACAAGACCCGGTGAGTGCTTTCAACTGATGTGGATTATAATATCAATATGCAATAAAAAACTATCTGTATATTTTGTTATAATTATTTTTATTGAGGTTTTACTATTGTACATCCATGTAGAAATTGATATGTGAAGCTACCTACTGCTGATCATCTCTTTGCATGCAGAATATTACATAGGCAGCTTCCTACTGCTGACTACATGCAGAACATTGCACACATGTATATAGAATATCATATATTCCTCTACCTACCTTCTGCTGATTAGCCCTGTGTATGTAGAAAATGGCACCTGCATAAACCCAGCTGTTGCTGATTAGCCATGTCCATATAGATATTATGTTTACACAGTGCAGCAGGTATGTAGGTAGCTGCAATTTTCTGCATGGACATGGCTAATCAACAGCAATTAGGGTTAGGCAGGTGACTATCATGTTCTGCAAACACAGGGCTAATCAGCAGCAGGTAGGGAAAAATATTTGGCATACAGAGGCCTAGATTTAGAGTTCGGCGGTAAAAGGGCTGTTAACGCTCCGCGGGCTTTTTTCTGGCCGCACCATAAAATTAACTCTGGTATCGAGAGTTCAAACAAATGCTGCGTTAGGCTCCAAAAAAGGAGCGTAGGGCATTTTTACCGCAAATGCAACTCTCAATACCAGAGTTGCTTACGGACGCGGCCAGCCTCAAAAACGTGCTCGTGCACGATTCTCCCATAGGAAACAATGGGGCTGTTTGAGCTGAAAAAAAACCTAACACCTGCAAAAAAGCTGCGTTCAGCTCCTAACGCAGCCCCATTGTTTCCTATGGGGAAACACTTCCTACGTCTGCACCTAACACCCTAACATGTACCCCGAGTCTAAACACCCCTAACCTTACACTTATTAACCCCTAATCTGCCGCCCCCGCTATCGCTGACCCCTGCATTACACTTTTAACCCCTAATCTGCCGCTCCGTAAACCGCCGCAACCTACGTTATCCCTATGTACCCCTAATCTGCTGCCCTAACATCGCCGACCCCTATGTTATATTTATTAACCCCTAATCTGCCCCCCACAACGTCGCCGACACCTGCCTACACTTATTAACCCCTAATCTGCCGAGCGGACCTGAGCGCTACTATAATAAAGTTATTAACCCCTAATCCGTCTCACTAACCCTATCATAAATAGTATTAACCCCTAATCTGCCCTCCCTAACATCGCCGACACCTACCTTCAATTATTAACCCCTAATCTTCCGATCGGAGCTCACCGCTATTCTAATAAATGTATTAACCCCTAAAGCTAAGTCTAACCCTAACACTAACACCCCCCTAAGTTAAATATAATTTACATCTAACGAAATAAATTAACTCTTATTAAATAAATTAATCCTATTTAAAGCTAAATACTTACCTGTAAAATAAACCCTAATATAGCTACAATATAAATTATAATTAAATTATAGCTATTTTAGGATTAATATATATTTTACAGGCAACTTGGTATTTATTTTAACTAGGTACAATAGCTATTAAATAGTTAAGAACTATTTAATAGTTACCTAGTTAAAATAATTACAAAATTACCTGTAAAATAAATCCTAACCTAAGATATAATTAAACCTAACACTACCCTATCAATAAAATAATTAAATAAACTACCTACAATTACCTACAATTAACCTAACACTACACTATCAATAAATTAAATAAACACAATTGCTACAAATAAATACAATTAAATAAACTAGCTAAAGTACAAAAAATAAAAAAGAACTAAGTTACAGAAAATAAAAAAATATTTACAAACATAAGAAAAACATTACAACAATTTTAAACTAATTACACCTACTCTAAGCCCCCTAATAAAATAACAAAGCCCCCCAAAATAAAAAATTCCCTACCCTATTCTAAATTAAAAAAGTTACAAGCTCTTTTACCTTACCAGCCCTGAACAGGGCCCTTTGCGGGGCATGCCCCAAGAAGTTCAGCTCTTTTGCCTGTAAAAAAAAACATACAATACCCCCCCCCCCAACATTACAACCCACCACCCACATACCCCTAATCTAACCCAAACCCCCCTTAAATAAACCTAACACTAATCCCCTGAAGATCTTCCTACCTTGTCTTCACCATCCAGGTATCACCGATCGGTCCTGGCTCCGATATCTTCATCCAACCCAAGCGGGGGCTAGACATCCACTGAAGAAGTCCAGAAGAGGGTCCAAAGTCTTCCTCCTATCCGGCAAGAAGAGGACATCCGGACCGGCAAACATCTTCTCCAAGCGGCATATTCGATCTTCTTCCATCCGGAGCGAAGCGGCAGGATCCTGAAGACCCCCAGCGCGGAACATCCATCCGGCCCGACGACTGAACGACGAATGACTGTTCCTTTAAGGGACGTCATCCAAGATGGCGTCCCTCGAATTCCGATTGGCTGATAGGATTCTATCAGCCAATCGGAATTAAGGTAGGAATTTTCTGATTGGCTGATGGAATCAGCCAATCAGAATCAAGTTCAATCCGATTGGCTGATCCAATCAGCCAATCAGATTGAGCTCGCATTCTATTGGCTGATCGGAACAGCCAATAGAATGCGAGCTCAATCTGATTGGCTGATTGGATCAGCCAATCGGATTGAACTAGATTCTGATTGGCTGATTCCATCAGCCAATCAGAATTTTCCTACCTTAATTCCGATTGGCTGATAGAATCCTATCAGCCAATCGGAATTCGAGGGACGCCATCTTGGATGACGTCCCTTAAAGGAACAGTCATTCGTCGTTCAGTCGTCGGGCCGGATGGATGTTCCGCGCTGGGGGTCTTCATGATCCTGCCGCTTCGCTCCGGATGGAAGAAGATCGAAGATGCCGCTTGGAGAAGATGTTTGCCGGTCCGGATGTCCTCTTCTTGCCGGATAGGAGGAAGACTTTGGACCCTCTTCTGGACTTCTTCAGTGGATGTCTAGCCCCCGCTTGGGTTGGATGAAGATATCGGAGCCAGGACCGATCGGTGATACCTGGATGGTGAAGACAAGGTAGGAAGATCTTCAGGGGATTAGTGTTAGGTTTATTTAAGGGGGGTTTGGGTTAGATTAGGGGTATGTGGGTGGTGGGTTGTAATGTTGGGGGGGGGGGTATTGTATGTTTTTTTTTACAGGCAAAAGAGCTGAACTTCTTGGGGCATGCCCCGCAAAGGGCCCTGTTCAGGGCTGGTAAGGTAAAAGAGCTTGTAACTTTTTTAATTTAGAATAGGGTAGGGAATTTTTTATTTTGGGGGGCTTTGTTATTTTATTAGGGGGCTTAGAGTAGGTGTAATTAGTTTAAAATTGTTGTAATATTTTTCTTATGTTTGTAAATATTTTTTTATTTTCTGTAACTTAGTTCTTTTTTATTTTTTGTACTTTAGCTAGTTTATTTAATTGTATTTATTTGTAGCAATTGTGTTTATTTAATTTATTGATAGTGTAGTGTTAGGTTAATTGTAGGTAATTGTAGGTAGTTTATTTAATTATTTTATTGATAGGGTAGTGTTAGGTTTAATTATATCTTAGGTTAGGATTTATTTTACAGGTAATTTTGTAATTATTTTAACTAGGTAACTATTAAATAGTTCTTAACTATTTAATAGCTATTGTACCTAGTTAAAATAAATACCAAGTTGCCTGTAAAATATATATTAATCCTAAAATAGCTATAATATAATTATAATTTATATTGTAGCTATATTAGGGTTTATTTTACAGGTAAGTATTTAGCTTTAAATAGGATTAATTTATTTAATAAGAGTTAATTTATTTCGTTAGATGTAAATTATATTTAACTTAGGGGGGTGTTAGTGTTAGGGTTAGACTTAGCTTTAGGGGTTAATACATTTATTAGAATAGCGGTGAGCTCCGATCGGAAGATTAGGGGTTAATAATTGAAGGTAGGTGTCGGCGATGTTAGGGAGGGCAGATTAGGGGTTAATACTATTTATGATAGGGTTAGTGAGGAGGATTAGGGGTTAATAACTTTATTATAGTAGCGCTCAGGTCCGCTCGGCAGATTAGGGGTTAATAAGTGTAGGTAGGTGTCGGCGACGTTGTGGGGGGCAGATTAGGGGTTAATAAATATAACATAGGGGTCGGCGATGTTAGGGGCAGCAGATTAGGGGTACATAGGGATAACGTAGGTGGCGGAGCTTTGCGGTCGGAAGATTAGGGGTTAATTATTTTAAGTAGCTGGCGGCGATGTTGTGGGGGGCAGATTAGGGGTTAATAAATGTAATATAGGGGTCGGCGGGGTTAGGGGCAGCAGATTAGGGGTACATAAGTATAACGTAGGTGGCGGTCGGCAGATTAGGGGTTAAAATTTTTAATCGAGTGTCGGCGATGTGGGGGGACCTCGGTTTAGGGGTACATAGGTAGTTTATGGGTGTTAGTGTACTTTAGAGTACAGTAGTTAAGAGCTTTATAAACCGGCGTTAGCCAGAAAGCTCTTAACTCCTGCTATTTTCAGGCGGCTGGAATCTTGTCGTTAGAGCTCTAACGCTCACTGCAGAAACGACTCTAAATACCGGCGTTAGAAAGATCCCATTGAAAAGATAGGATACGCAATTGACGTAAGGGGATCTGCGGTATGGAAAAGTCGCGGCTGCAAAGTGAGCGTTAGACCCTTTAATCACTGACTCCAAATACCAGCGGGCGGCCAAAACCAGCGTTAGGAGCCTCTAACGCTGGTTTTGACGGCTACCGCCGAACTCTAAATCTAGGCCAGAGAGTGGTAATAAACAGGTAAGTGGTAACTTATTTTCTACATGAACAAGGATAATTGGTAACAGAGAGGTAGGTTACTACATCATATTTTGCATGTGCAGGGTATATCTGCAGCAGGCGACGGATGAGTTCCTGTGTGGGGGTGGAGACTAGTGGCAGCATGTCTCAGGTCGGCGTGCAGGTCGACTGTTAACATCGCACCCAATTCGTATGGCTCCATAGCCCCAGAACTTTGTGGCATTTAGGGGCCGTGGCAAGTGTGATCTTGCCGAAGAAGGTTCTCACAAAGGCCAAATTGGTCTGCGGTTTTTACCGCTTTTTCTATCTTTTGTGTTCGGATCCAGTGACTACCCCCAGCAAAATTACTTCAAGGAGTGAATTCTAAGTCCGTGGTCTACCCTGGTTGTAGAACCGCTGGACAAGTACTGTTCCTACCCAGATAAGCCGGGTCTATTCTTGGGTCCAAGTATTACGCTGGGGGCCCTACTACAATATATCAGCTTACCGGGTCGACAGAGAGAGAGGCTCCGGCAGCTGAGGTGGCGTCTTCCAGGTTGAAGGAGTATTGGGATCAGAAGGTCGGCGGAGGGATCCGCTGATAATATCCGGGAGTGAAGCGCCGGAGGTTTTGTTTGGCTCCTCGCCTCACGGTGTAAGATCGGTCACCGGAGGTGCAAGTTGGAGAGCTGCAAGTTGGAGGATGTGTATGGCTCCTTGCCTCATGGTGTAAGAACGGCCACCGGAGGTGTAAATTGGAGAGCTGCAAGTTGGAGAGTTGCTTCACCCGAGAGTAAGACGCCGGAGTTGTTTACAGCGGCAGGATTCTGAGTGCAGTAACAGCTAATGGAGGTAACATACTAAAGCCAGCACTGCAACTTGGAGTTCATCAGTAGTGGGTCCTGTCACCGCTACAGATTGGATTACCCTATAGAATACATCGTTAAGGTGAACTGCAGGCACCGCAAGTATATTGTTATGTATTGATCCTATATAAAGTGGTATCTCTTTATTTCCATATATTAGCATTGACGATAAAATACCCCTTTCTTTGGGGAGGGACTTTAAGCTAAACTTTCTGCTTAAATGGCTACATACCATTATCTCGCCTACTAATCGAAAGCCAAACAGAAAGAGAAAAAGAACTTTATTAATGACTTTAGTATTACTAGTCTTCATGGGCTGAGAAAGTGGCAATTTAAACAGTGAAACAGTGTGCAGTAACAAGTTGTAACATTCTTTTTTTCTGTTTATTTGTATTTGCCAGACTAGGTATGAAATAAGGGGCTTAAAACTCATAAAATACTATATATAGTCTTGACTGTAGAATTATAAATACAATTGGGTTAGTGTTGATTACACATAATCCCTTGGAAATGTTTGGCTAAATTGGTTTAGGTATAACCATTAAGTGGGTCAGATAAGTCTTATACATTATGCAAAGATCTCTAAAAATTTGCTAATATATCTGTCCGACCTCTTGTGTACAAGAATAACTATAAGATAATAGCACCTAATTTTTAGCCCTGTTTAAAATCAAAAGATAATCATTTGTAAGGGTTGCTGCTATTAGATGGTCCTAACTGAAGTTGTCTGTTCTTTTTGCTGATATCATTTTCTTTTTCTCTATTCTGCTGATTGTTAATACTTAAAATACAGGTTAGGGGGAATTAGTAAATTTAATCGTTTTTTGTTAGTTATTTTTCCCTAATTTTTACAAACACTAATTTAAATTATTACACACACCCACATTATTATTCACAATTCAACAGGATAAATTCCTCAAACTTGATAAGTTCCACTGAATATCCATTTCACACCTTCCCATTAGACACTCCCTAGTAGTGGCTTTTTTGATAATTTTTACTTTTTCACTTGTAAACATTTTTTTTCACTTCACAGGTTTTTTTTTTTTTTTTTTTTTTCTCTTTTGATTGTATCACTATTCACTACTTTTTCTCCCCATTATAAATGGAAAAATTTATTACTCAGGCTAAAAATAATTCCCCAAAAATGCCGGCTAAATCTAATGATAAAAAGGCCAAGATGGCAGACAACAGCATAGAAAATATAGCAGAAATCACACCCCTAACAATTGACACACAGGCTCTTACAAGTCAGCTAGTAGCTTTGTTTTCACCACAATTTGATTCCATAAAAACAGAATTAAGTGTCATCTCTGCGGATATAGGGACACTCTCGTCAGAAATAAAGCAATTCTCAGTAAGACTTTCTGAAGCCGAGGAGAGAATATCTTCATTAGAAGATCAGGCAAATATGCAACACACGGCCTCACAGAAACAAGAAGCTAAATTAAAAAGTATGCAATTGCGCCTGGAGGATCTGGAAGATCGCTCCAGGCGCAATAATATTAGAATTATAGGCTTGCCGGAGTCCCCAGAGTTTGAGGATCTTATGACTTTCTCCTCGACAACTCTACCGCAGGCTCTGGGCATCCCCATACACATGGTACCCTTGGTAATTGAGAGAGCCCACAGAGTGGGTCCCAGGAAGCCATTCACCAATGGGGTCACCAGACCCAGGATGGTCATCCTCAAGCTCCTGAGATTCCAGGACAAGATTGAGATTCTTAGTTTATATAAAAAGAAAAAAGAACCACTGATAATTGGGAGCAACAAAATATTATTGTTCCAGGATTTTTCCGGCGAGACTTCAGCCAGGAGAAAAGCTATGGCCCCATACTGTACGCAATTAATAAATAAAGGCATCAATGCATGGTTGAGCTATCCGGCCAGAATCATAATAAACGATAAGGGTAATAGGCAGATCTTTAGTGAAGCATCAGAGATAATTCAGTTTCTAAAGAATATGGGATAAGGATGTAATTTTTATATCTGCTGTTCAAGAAGTTTAAAGTTTTATTTAGAATGCGATATTCAAATTGTTGCTGGAGTTATTTTTTATCCCTTTTTTTTTTTTTTCTCTTTTTTTTTTTTCTCTCCTTTGGATCCTCCCTCCTCCCCCAGGATTCCTATTTCATGATAAGGATATACTGTTAATTATTAGGTTTTTTTTAAAAAAAAAATGATAGCGGAAATTAGGATGTTTTCTTGGAACGTGGGGGGCATTAGTTCACCAATGAAACGTAAATTGATTGTTAGAACATTAGCTCGGATGCAGCCTGACCTAGTCTGTCTCCAAGAAACACATCTCAAGGAGATAGAAGCAGCTAAACTCAAGATTAAATGGGTGGGGGAGGTAATCTCCACTAACGGTTCTAATAAAAAGTGCGGAGTTGCAATACTATTACACAAACAATTAGACTATAAGATCATAAAAACAGAGATTGATGAAGAGGCCAGATATATATTACTTCACATAATGATAAAACATATAAAATTTATAATTTGCTGTATTTACGCTCCTAACAAATTTTCTATAGTTTTCTGGGAAAACATTCAAAACAAATTGTTTCCGCTTATAGGAAACAACTTAATTTTATGCGGAGATTTTAATATGACATTAGACCCTGCAATAGATAGGTTCTCACGTAAAAATATAGTCAGTAATAGACATAGTGCTAAACATTTTCAGAGACTCTGTAATATATTAAAATTAATAGATATTTGGCGAATTCAAAACCCTGATATTTCTACATACACTTGTGAATCCAAAGGGCATAAGACATTCTCTAGGATTGATCTATTTTTGGTTTCTGAGTCACTATCTGTTTGGCAATTAAAGGCTATGATAGGTGAGATTCTGATATCGGACCATGCAATAATCTCGTTAATATTCCCACCATTTAAAAAAGATAAGATTCATAAGTCGGTTTTTTGCTTTCCACGGTATTTATGTTCCGATCTTAGGTTCCGGTCCTGGTTACGATTAAAATGGCTGGAGTATGGCTCTAATAACATGGAGTATGGAAACAAAGTTGAGATCTTTTGGGAGGTAGCTAAGGCGGTTTTAAGAGGTGAGATTATGGCCTACTTGAATATACGTGGGAAAAAGATTAAATCTCGGGAGGCCATTTTGGCCAAAAGGGTGAAGAAGGCCTATATATTAGTCCAGAATGCTCCATCACAGAATAATTGGGATGACTATTTCGCTATTAGAAAGGAGAGAGATCTTTTCCTTAAAGAACAAGCCCAAATAGAAGAGATCAGAATAAATAGGCATTTTAAAGGGTTTCATGGTTGTTCTGCCAAATATTTGGCTAAGCTCACCAAAATTAGGAAGAAAAAAAATCTTATACCGGTTATAAAAGAGAATAAGACGAGATATATGGAGACTATGGATATCTGTAAAGTCTTTGCTTCTTATTATCAAAATCTATATTCTCCAGTTAAAACAAACTCTGATATTCAAGAGGTATTTTGGTCTAAAGTTGATACACCTAAGATTCAGTTGGAAGATTTAACAATGTTAAATGATCATATAACTAGAATAGAAATTAGCAAGGCTATTGATAACTTGAAACCCAACAAAGCCCCAGGCCCAGATGGGTTACCTGCGGAATTTTACAGATGTATTAAGGATGATCTATTACCAGTATTAGAGAGGCTATTTAATGAATATTACACACTAGATAATACAATATCATCCTATTTCTCTATGGCCAATATCTCACTTCTATTAAAAAAGGGGAAAGATCCGGAGGACCCAGGCTCATATAGGCCGATTTCAGTTTTAAACTCTGACTATAAGATCCTAGCCTCGATTTTAGCTGAAAGATTATCTCTCTCTCTACAGAAACTCATTCATTCAGATCAGACGGGATTTATGATTAATAGAAATGCCTCCAAAAATATACGGAAGTTAATTACCCTGATAGATTATGCCTGGAATACGGAGCAAAAATCTACTACGAGTAATTGTAATGATATGGCCATTCTTACACTAGATGCAGTTAAAGCGTTCGATTCGATAGTATGGGACCACCTTTTTACCTCACTTGGTAAATTTGGGATAACGGAGATTTTTTTGCAATTTATCCATAGAATCTATGCAAAGCCCATATCATATATACTCGTAAATGGGATGATCTCCCCTAAAATAACACTACAGCGAGGTACAAGACAAGGATGTCCATTGTCGCCATTGCTGTTTAATACAGCATTAGAGCCGCTAGCGATAAGTTTGAGAAACAGTCTACCAGGGATTACATTAGGATCTATGCGTTTAAACACATTGTTATATGCTGATGACATTCTAGTGTTTCTAGAAAATACACAGCAATCCATTCCTATTTTGAGGCAGTTACTAGAGGATTTTAGCTCGTTTTCAGGTTATAAAGTGAATACGGAAAAAAGTGAATTAATGTATATTGGGAAAATAGCCTCAAGTTACCCCAGTAACCCGTTCAAACTGGTAGACTCCGTTAAGTATTTGGGTCTCTTACTACATAAAAACCTGAAGCACTGGTATACAGATAATTATTTGCCTGTTTTCCAAAAAATTAAACAAGACCTACAACTATGGACATCCTTTCCTATATCATTAACGGCGAGAGTGAATCTGGTCAAAACTATTATCTTTCCACGTCTTCTCTACCTAATTCAAAATTTGCCATTACTGATAACTAATCGGGACTGCAGAAGCTGGTACTGTTATCTATCTAAATTTATCTGGCAAAATAAAAAACCTCGTATTGCTTTAGCTAGGCTAATGCAGAAATCAAGGGCTGGTATTAATCTATATAATATTGCAGCGATGGCAAAAATTGCAATTGATTGGCTAGCAAGAACAGATATATTTTCCTCTTCTGAGCAGGAGTCTTTGCTGATATACCCTTTCGCATTGTCAGCTATATTACATTGTAAGCCGCGCCAATTACCATCTAACGTTTCTTCACTTATTACATTTAAAAATATAGTTCTGGCATGGCACAAATTCTGTAAATTGCTGGAGATAGATTTTTCTTTCTCAGAATTTCTTCCCATTCGGGGTAATCCTCTATTCTCCCCTGGTTTACATCAAAACACTTTTAAGAATTGGGCTGAAAAGGGGTTAAACAGGATTGGTCAATTAATCGGCTCAGATGAGTTAGTTCTAGAAGGTGAAACTTTGTTCTCCCTTTATCAGTTACCGAGATCAGATTTATTTGCGTTTTTTCAGGTACGTCATTTTATCGTGACACAGGAGTGGAAGTTTCCTATATCTGCTGCATGGTCCGATGTCAGAGTCTTAATACAGAAATTTGTTTCGGGTGTCACTTCGATCTCGTTAATTTATGATATTATGCTTTCAAAACAAACGTAAGGTTTTTTAAGTAAGATTTGTGGCCAATTAGGTAGGTTAATCCGGTATATAGAGCCGGATAGTATTTGTGATATCCCTTTAAGACTTTCTGTCTATCAGCACTTCCTCCTATTTAAGGAAGTGCTTCTCCATTACTCAGGGCCTGAAAATTAAAGTGGATTCTCTCATCCTGTGCTACTGCTCATTTCAAGCAGTTTATTTTTCCCTTTCAGGTCTAATGTATTTTATATTTTTGAAGGCTGTTTGTATCTCAAAGTTTGCTGCACTTCTTTCCTGATTCCTTTTGGACCGTTACTAACAAACCATATTCCTACGCTTCCGGAACTCAATCTCTCACAGCTGAAGCCGCACTCACACAAGCTGCTACCGGACGCCGCTCTCTAACATTCTCCGGTTTGGTATTTTCTCTGCTATTAATACCGCTCTCTACGCTTCACCATCATTTCTGGGGAAATCTGGTTTATCACCACGCTGGTATTGGTATCGTATTATATAAAGAGTTTAAGGTTTACAAATATAACGCTAAGTGTCATTACTTACCTGAGCTGTATCTCACTGAATTAACCTCCTCCTTGCTGGTCAATATTGCGTGTGTGTTGGAACATTGTATATATATTTTAGAGTGTTTGTGTGAGTGCGTGAAACTTAAGGAAAGTTACTTGAACATTACTTTACTAAGAATTGAACTTTATCAACTCATTTCATATCCTGAATATAAAGGAATTTTTCTCATTTTTTCTTTTTTCATAAACGAATCATTGTTTATATATTAGAAGCTTAATAAGTTTCTCACATTAAGAATTACTATTATAATTCATAGAGGTATAGTCCATATTATTCATTTCAATTACTAAAGTAAATGCTCACCTTGTGCATGCTAGTATATTAAGTTATATATACCTGCTGTTTACAAGAATAGAGCTACATTTCCTTTATTTTATTTTTCTCTAAAGTTTGGTGAGACAAATTTATCTCACATATCACAGAATTTTCAGGCCATAAAAAGAAAGTTTTTTTTTATTAGGAAGATGGATCCTAATGAAATTAAAAATGAATTTTCTAATATTCATCAGAAATTAGAATATCTTGCTAGAGCATTAACAGAGGTACAAACTGAAAATAAAGCTCTCAAAACCTTAATAAAAGATTGTATTTCTGGAAAAGAAGTGGGAATTGCTGAACCTCACATACAATACCCACAACCATTTTCTGGCAAACGCAGCGAATTCAGGGATTTTAAAAGTGCATGTAAACTTCTTTTCTCACTTAGACCTAAAACATATTATAGTGAAAGGATAAAGGTTTGTACCACTATTTCCTTCCTACAGGGGGAGCCACGCTCCTGGGCCAATAGATTCTTCGAAAGTGAACATTCAATATTGGATTCACTTGAAGAATTTTTTCTAGCTATGACTGCCTTATATGAGGATTCCCACACTCAAATAACAGCTGAAAATAAATTAAGATCTATGAAACAGGGGAAAAGAAACATTGAGGAGTATATTACTGAATTTCAAATGTGGATAGATGACTCTCAATGGAACGAGATCAGTTTAAAGAATCAATTCAGATTGGGTCTCTCTGAATCCCTTAAAGATGAATTGTCACGATTAGAGATGCCTGACACACTGAATGGGTTGATGAAATTAAGTACCACCTTGGACCGAAGGTTACGTGAAAGAAAGGCTGAAAAAGCTTCCTATGAAGTTGTGCCCAGACGTTCCTATCCCTGTTTTACAACCGTGGAAAAAGCTGTTTCAAACCAGGTTCCTATGGAAATTGGAACTATAAGGGGTCCTCTAACCCCAGAGGAAAAAATTAGACGTAGATTAGAAAATCTCTGTCTTTATTGTGGACAAAAAGACCACTCCGTCACAAATTGTCCATCTCTATTGAGACAGAAAAAGGGTAAGGGTAGTTTCAAACACAATATTTTTCACATTTATCAAAAACCCCATCTCACTCTCACCTTTTCTTTACAGTGGGATCAGAAAAACGTGCGCTCTAACGCTTTGATTGATTCTGGGGCGTCAGGAAACTATATAGACATAGCATATGTTAAGCTCAATAAAATTCCAACTGTTGTCAAGACACATCCTGTTTCAGTTAAACTTATTGATGGTTCTATTATACAACAGGGCCCCATTACTCATCAAACAATCCCTTTACTCATAACAACTGACCAAGGACATTCTGAATATATTACTTTTGACCTCATACCTATCTACATGCATACTATTATTTTAGGTTTTAACTGGTTACAAATACATAATCCTAATATTGACTGGTCATCACCACAAGTAAAATTTGACTCTGATTATTGCACAAAGACTTGTTTTCCCTATCAGGTAATCTCTACTATAGAACATGAGTTACCACAAATTTATCAGGACCTGGCAGAGGTATTTGACCTCAAGGAGGCAGAAAACCTCCCACCACATAGGGAATTTGACTGTCCCATTGATTTAATACCGGGATCTCAGATACCACATGGTAAGATTTACCCTCTTTCGCAAGAAGAATTGGTATATCTAAGGTCATATTTAGATGAAAACTTGCGAAAAGGGTTCATCTCACACTCAACATCCCCTGCTGCTGCAGGTTTGTTTTTAGTACGCAACAAAGATGGGACAATAAGACCTATTATAGACTACAGGGCATTGAATGAAATAACAATTAAAAATAGGTATCCTTTACCTCTCATACCCGAGTTACTCGAAAGATTAAATGAGGCCACGATCTACTCGAAATTAGATCTAAAGGGCGCTTATAATCTTATTCGCATAAAGGAAGGGCACGAATGGAAAACCGCGTTCAGAACTCGCTATGGTCTTTTCCAGTATAACGTAATGCCCTTTGGGTTAAGCAATGCTCCCGCAACCTTCCAACATTTTATCAACGAGATTTTTCATGATCTAATGGATATCTGTGTCATCATATATCTAGATGATATTCTGATTTATTCGAAATCTCCCATAGAACATGAAAAACATGTTAGGTGGGTTCTTACTCGACTCAAGGAGCATAAGTTATATGCAAAGCTAGAAAAATGTGTTTTTCATGTCTCAAAAATAAAATTTTTGGGTTATATAATTACCCCAAACAAAATAGAAATGGATCCTGAAAAAGTAGCCGCAATTAAAGACTGGCCTAAACCCACTACAGTAAAAGCATTACAGCGATTTATTGGTTTCGCAAATTATTACCGTAAATTTATAAAAAACTTCTCCTCAGTAATAAAACCATTAACACAATTAACTAGTATAAAACAGCGCTTTAAGTCGTCTGAACAAGCCCAGAAGACTTTTGATAGTCTTAAGGAAATGTTCACAACAGCTCCAATACTAACACTGCCTAAATTTGATCAACAGTTCCTGTTGGAAGTCGATGCATCTAATACAGGCATAGGGGCTGTTCTTTCCCAACAAAATAAGGAGACAGGTGAAGTTCATCCCATTGCGTTCTATTCAAGAACGTTGACTTGTGCTGAAGCTAACTATAGTGTTGGAGACAAAGAACTCCTTGCTATTAAGTGTTCTCTAGAACAATGGAGACACTTACTAGAAGGATCAGTTATTCCATTCCTTATTTATACTGATCATAAAAATTTAGAATACTTAAAAAAGAATAAGACTTTAACAGCAAGACAAGCAAGGTGGTCACTCTTTCTAGATCGCTTTAACTTTCTAATAACTTATAAACCTGGGAGTCAAAACACAAAGGCAGATGCACTTTCACGTATTCATGAGTTACTTCCACATGAACAACCTAACTTCACTATTCCTCCTGAAAAGATAATAGGTACTTTAACACCCTTAGAAGAAGAGATTTACAGCGCTCTAAAACATGATTCAATACCATTACAAAATTGTTCCAAAGATCCTACTACAGGTCTTTTTTATCATGAAGAAAAGTTATACATACCTGAGAAAATAAGATCTTCCATTCTCACACATACCCATGATGACACCATATCTGGTCACCCAGGGATACAGAAAACCATTGAACTTACCCGTCGTAGGTTTTGGTGGCCAGGGATGAATAAATACATTTATGATTATGTCTCTAGGTGTGAGAATTGCGCTAGAAATAAAATTGAACATAAAAAACCCATAGGGTTACTTAGACCTCTGCCCATTCCAGATAAACCATGGAGTACTATTGCCATGGATTTTATAGTGGAGTTACCTGCATCACAACAATATAACACTATCATGGTAGTAGTCGACCATTTAACAAGACTGGCTCATTTTATTCCACTTAAAGGATTACCAACTGCCATGACTACAGCTAAAGTATTTCTTGATCAGGTTGTAAGACTACACGGTTTACCCTCTAATATTATTACTGATAGGGGTACCCAATTCACCTCTTCCTTCTGGAGATCTTTGTGTAAACTACTGAAAATTGATCATCGCTACACTACTGCTTTTCATCCTCAGACAAATGGGTTGACAGAAAGACTCAACCAGACTATTGAACACTTTTTACGTTGTTATATTTCACATTTACAAGATGACTGGTTAATTTACCTTCCTATGGCTGAATTTACTCATAATAATTCATTCTGTTCCTCAACCAAAACATCCCCCTTCTTCGCAACTTATGGGTACCATCCTAATACAATAACCTTATCCCACAAAACAGTGAATTCCCCTTCAGCTTTAGAGTTTTCTTCCAAACTTCAAGATCGATTAAGAGTATTGAAAAAACATCTAGCTGAAGCTAAGGAATACCAAAAGAAATACTATGATCGGAAACATTCAATTGGACCTGAATATAAAATAGGTGACCTAGTATTACTCTCTACTAAAAACCTCAAACTTCAGGTCCCTAGCAAGAAATTGGCTAACCAATTTCTGGGACCTTACCCTGTGGAGCAGGTAATAAATCCCAATGTGGTCAAACTCACGTTACCCAAGGACTACAAGTTTCATCCCACCTTCCATATTTCATTATTAAAACCTTTTGATTCAATGACACGTACTACAGTTGATCTTCCACCTCCTATCTCAGTGGATCTTCCAGAGGAATTTGAAGTTGAATCAATATTGGATTCTAGGATTCGCCGACAAAGATTGGAATATCTCATCAGATGGAAGGGTTATGGTCCAGAGGATGATTCCTGGCATCTTCATTCTGAAGTTCATGCTCCTCGTCTGGTGAAGTCATTCCATCATCGTTACCCCCTTAAACCTGGTCTGGAATCCCCGGGGGTGATTCCCTGAGAAGGGGGGGATGTGATATCCCTTTAAGACTTTCTGTCTATCAGCACTTCCTCCTATTTAAGGAAGTGCTTCTCCATTACTCAGGGCCTGAAAATTAAAGTGGATTCTCTCATCCTGTGCTACTGCTCATTTCAAGCAGTTTATTTTTCCCTTTCAGGTCTAATGTATTTTATATTTTTGAAGGCTGTTTGTATCTCAAAGTTTGCTGCACTTCTTTCCTGATTCCTTTTGGACCGTTACTAACAAACCATATTCCTACGCTTCCGGAACTCAATCTCTCACAGCTGAAGCCGCACTCACACAAGCTGCTACCGGACGCCGCTCTCTAACATTCTCCGGTTTGGTATTTTCTCTGCTATTAATACTGCTCTCCACGCTTCACCATCATTTCTGGGGAAATCTGGTTTATCACCACGCTGGTATTGGTATCGTATTATATAAAGAGTTTAAGGTTTACAAATATAACGCTAAGTGTCATTACTTACCTGAGCTGTATCTCACTGAATTAACCTCCTCCTTGCTGGTCAATATTGCGTGTGTGTTGGAACATTGTATATATATTTTAGAGTGTTTGTGTGAGTGCGTGAAACTTAAGGAAAGTTACTTGAACATTACTTTACTAAGAATTGAACTTTATCAACTCATTTCATATCCTGAATATAAAGGAATTTTTCTCATTTTTTCTTTTTTCATAAACGAATCATTGTTTATATATTAGAAGCTTAATAAGTTTCTCACATTAAGAATTACTATTATAATTCATAGAGGTATAGTCCATATTATTCATTTCAATTACTAAAGTAAATGCTCACCTTGTGCATGCTAGTATATTAAGTTATATATACCTGCTGTTTACAAGAATAGAGCTACATTTCCTTTATTTTATTTTTCTCTAAAGTTTGGTGAGACAAATTTATCTCACATATCACAGTATTATACAGAGTTTTAAGTCTCTAGAAAATTGTAAAGTTCCCTCAATATGGCAGGAATCTCATATGAAACTAATAAATAATTTTTATCTCCATCCTGTTAAACTGGCTCGATTTTATCCATCTAGGTCAGCTTCTTGTCCTAGGTGTGCATATAGGGAAGCGGATTTATTACATATGTTTTGGAAATGCCCTAGGATAAATCAGCTTTGGTTGAAATTGATTTATTGGTTTAATATTATACATGGTGTATCAGTTTCCCTCACGTTCCGGGATATTCTCCTTTTGGTTGACCCTTTGAACAGTCTAGATAGGTATTGGACCCGCTCTTTAAATACTTTAATATTAGCGGTAAGACAGAGTATTCTTAAAAAATGGAAAGCAAAAAAAGGGCCTGTATTTTCCGAGATCCTGCACGCTATCCAAGATCAGATTAGTTTTGAATCATACCACTTACAGGATGCCTCAGAAATTAGAATTAAATTTTTTTTACTTGGCTGGTATCCCATTATTAACTCTTATCCCGTCCCTATACAAAAACGAATCTTAGCACCTTTTACATCTTCAGTTAGTTTTGCTGAAATGGTCATACTAGACCTTTTTCCGCATTCATGGATATCAAGTGCTACAGAAATTCAGTATTAATTATAGTTTGGAGTCTGGGTAGGAGTGAGGGGTTTTCCCCCATTTTTTTTTTTTTTTTTCTCTTTTCCTTCTCCGTTTTTTTCTATTCTTTTTTATCTATTGGTCTGTTTGTCTTGTTTTTTTTGTGTATCTAAAATATAAAAATCCCAGCTCTATGTACAAAGATTGCTCATAATGAGATTAATTTACTGAGAGAAAGTAAATCTGTTTCTATAATTTGTGCCGTTGTTGTTTTATAACATGTTGTACCCTGCCCTGTGTGGCACAAAATGTTGAAATCATTTGATTGTACATTGTGCTGGTAATAAAATAAATATATATAAAAAAAAATATCTGCAGCAGACAGGTAGGTGGCTGTTAGATTATGTCAGCATAGGCATACACAGCAATAAGTAGGTAGGTGAGTGTGATAGATAGATGAGAGATTAGACAGATAGATGAGAGCTAGATAGATGAGATAAATGAGAGAGATATATGATTAGGGTGACCATATTGCCGCTTTAAAAAGGGACACATTAAAAATACATATGTCAGGGCTATTTTCAGGGCTGTATAAAGAAATGTTTTGTATAAGAACCCTGACATATGTATTTTTCATATGTGTCCCTTTTTAAAGCGGCAATATGGTCACCCTATATATGATAGACAGATGATAGATAGACAGAGATGATAGATAAATAGATGAGAGAGACAGATGATAGATAGGCAGGCAAATTCAGACATAGAGAGACAGAATAGTGCCCTATTATCTACAAATATTTCTGGCTTGGATTCAACAATATTTCTATAGGGCTAGAGTGCTCAGCACAAGGAACATTATTTACAGGTAGTCAGGAAAGTACTGACCTAAAGTGACATGAATCTCACATTTTTTCTTTCATGATTCAGATAGAGAATACTATTTTAAACAACTTTCCAATTTACTTCTATTATTTAATTTGCTTCCTTCTCTTGTTATTCTTTGCTGAAAGGTTTGTCTTGGTAGACTCAGGAGCAGCAAAGAACCTAGTTTTGCGCTGCTGATTGGTGCCTGCATATATATACCAATTGTCATTGGCTCACCAAAGTGTTCAGTTAGAAACCAGTAGTGCATTGCTGCTCCTTTAACAAATGATACAAAGATAATGAAACAAATTAGATAATAGAAGTAAATTAGAAAGTTGTTTAAAATTGTATTCGCTATCTGAATTATGAAAGAAAATGTTGGGGTTTCATGTCCCTTTAAGGTGTAGTTTTTAGCACACCTGTCTTCCATTACAAATCACAATTTTAACAAGCAGGCTGGAAATACTAGAATATAATACAAAACTTTTATTAAAATACCATTTGTTAAACACACATACCACTGTTAAAAAAATACTCGCAGCTGCTAGACTCTTATATCAACCAAAACCACCTCTAACATGTACCCTGACTACAGTGGAGAGAAATACTGTATATAATAAATCCAGGAGGAGAGCCTTATACTTATTGGTTTGATATATGTACAAAAACCACCTGTTGTAAATAAAATGTCAGCCTTTTGTGCTCAGCAATTAATTATTTTGGCTGTGCTACCGGAATGAATTGGAAACAATTGTAGCTAAATATTGCAGCATGTTCTCCACCATATTCGTGTCTGTTTTACAAGTCAAAAGTATCTATATAGTATTTTTTTAGTCTGCTGGCAGAATGTCTGGATCGTTATTGACTAGAGCAGTGTGCTGTGTTAAAAGATAAGATTTTTCATTATTAGGCAGTTGCTATTTCAATTATTAGCTGCTGACAGACAAAGGCAGCATTAAAGTGAAGGTCAATTTGGATGAATTAGTGCCCGGTTTTTAATAAACCTATTAAAAACAAGGGCACTTTAATTCATCAAAATTGACATTTTACTCCTTTTCTTCAAAAACTTCCCTATTAACCCTGAAAGCTGCTCCAGTGATTCCCCGGCTGTCGGAAGACTCTTCTTACATCAGAAATGACTAATCTGGCTTCCTCCAATCACGGCTTTCCATAATTTTGGACCCACAAAGAGGGCTTGCGACGGGCGGAGGAAGTGCTGCAGTGACTGTCAGGATTAAAATGTACGTTTTTGAAGAAAAGGAGTGAGATGTCAATTTTGATGAATTAAAGTGCCCTTATTTTTAAAAGGTTTATTAAAAACCGGGCACTAATTCATCCAAATTGACCTTCACTTTAAACATTATAGGTGCAGACCCTGATGATTGCAGTGCATCTCCTACCTGCTAACAGTCACGGAACAAGTTTTTGAGCCACAGCAGGGTCCTTATGCTGCTCAAAACTCTGCACCGGGTGGTTGTCACACCCTCAGAATGTCCCTGCTGTGTGAGAACAGGAGTCAGACACATCCTGCCACTTCTGTTTTTGGTGCGCTGAGGGCTCAAAAGATATAACAGCCCCCTGTGATGCGCGGCCTCACTTAACAAGTGCGCAGTTCCTACGAAATCACTGCGCTGCCGTGCACATTACAGGGAACATTGATCATAATACATCTTGTACATATAACCTAAAGATAGTTTTATTAATACTTTTGTATATATATATATATATATATATATATATATATATATATATATATATATATATATATATATATATATAGTACCCATAAGAAAGTATAGTACTATAAACAGAAAGGCAATAGTTGTTGTTTTAAGTAAATACAGACTATCATCTGCATTTCAGAACACAAAAACTAAGCCACAATGCAAGCAGAGAAGATTGTGACTTAGTGATGGAGAAATGGTCATTTTTAATACATTTTATTTTGAAAAAATATAAAAAAGTCTGGATGATATATATATATATATATATATATATATATATATATATATATATATATATATATATATATATATATATATATATCAGCATAAAGAAACACACTCACCTGGTCTTACAAATATTGTATTATTTAATACATCAAATAGATAGTGACGTTTTGGGGTCATTAGCCCCGTCCTCAGACCGTTACAATACAAACCACAAGCAATACTGTTTATACATTACCCTCCACCATCACCAGCGAGCAACCGGAAGTGCCCCAGGCGTCCTGCATGTAATACTGCGCAGGTCCGCCGGTCGCCATAGCAACCGGAAGTCGCTACCCTAAAAAATGGAACAGAAAACAGCATAAGCATATGCAAAAAACATGGGCAAAAACATTAGTGTCTATACAATATCAGCATTATTTACACAGTCAGCATAGATCTATCAATCTTGTTATGCATATTATCTAGTAGACCTTAAGTCATAACTCCCAATCACTAAGTATCCTCATATTGTAAATTGTTTTACTATCTGAGTCATTTGTTATACAACACACAACGTTAGAGGAAACAGTGCCAATCTAGGTAGGTGTTTGGCTCTGTCTCCCCCTCTGTTGGATCTAAGCACATGATCTATAATAATGTATCTAAGATCAGCAGCCGTATGGCCAGTCATCGCAAAATGCCTTGCAACTGGCTGTTCTGATTCCTTTTTACGAATCACCAGCCTAATAGCAGCGCAATGATTGGCCATACGGGTACGTAGCGTATCCACTGTCTTTCCTACATAGAGTAAACCACAGGGGCAATGCAATAAATATACAATATATTATGTGGTGCATGTAACCCTGTGCTTAATTGTGTATTTCTTATTTGAATGAGGATGTACAAATTACTTGGTATTGTTCATTCCATTACACGTTGTGCAACCAAGGCACCTATAACATCCCCATTTAGGGGGTTTAATCCAAGTGCTCTTCTTGTAGCTGTCGATCGGATCCACCTTCACCAGACTGTCTCTGATTGATCGAGATCTCCTATAACTCACTCTAAGTGGATCCATCTCCGTGAACGGAAGAGTAGTATCTGTATTTACAATGTCCCAGTTCTTTCTTATAGTTGTTGGGAGGTCCTTCTTGTCTGCGGTATAGGTGGTTAAATAGGACATTCTACTTTCCAATTGCCATTGTACATTAGTCTGGAGTGCATCCTCCTGTGTTACATCCCAGAACTTCTTTAGATGGTTGTCAATCTGCTCTTCCCAATACCCTCGTTGGAGGAACCTCATCTTCATTTCCGTCAGTTGATGTTTGGCCTGTACTGGATCACTATTATTACGTACTACCCGCTTGAATTGGGAAACGGGTAGTGCCCTTTTGAGGGCTGGTGGATGGCAACTGGTGGCCTGTAATAATGAATTCCTGTCGGTTTCCTTGCGGAATAAGGTTGTACATAGCCTGTTGCCTTGCTTGTAAATTCTCAGGTCCAGGAAATCGATCATTTCTGTACTGTATTGTATTTTAAATTGAAGATTAGGGAGAACCTTATTCAATTGTTGGAACTATAGTTGTAACTCCATTAATGATCCATCACATATCACAAGAAGATCGTCTATGTATCGACGGAAGAATGAGATACTGGGATGTTGAAACAACTGAGTATGGTATTGTTCGAATTCTGCCATGTAGATATTGGCATACGATGGGGCCATACTTGACCCCATCCCCATCTCGAGTGATTGCAGATAAAAAAGGGTCTCAAATCGTAAGTAGTTCATCGTTAAGCAGAACAGCATTTTTATATATATATATATATATATATATATATATATATATATATATATATATATATATATATATATATAGCCAAAGTTCAACCTCTAAGGATTTTGAAACAGTGCTGTAATCATCGTGAGATTGCGAGAAAAGTTACTGCCACCATTTTGTTATGCTTAGTTCACTCTGTTTACAGCATTACAGTGCAATCTGTGGGGTTGATTTATCAAGTGTCTGGTGGACATTATACGATGTAGCGGATTATGTCTGCCAGACATCAATAAATGTCTACAGCATACGCTGTAAGCATTTATCATTCTGGTGAACTGCTTGTGCGATGGTGCCCCCTGCAGATTCACGGCCAATCGGCCTCTAACAGAGGGTGTCAATCAACCGCTGCTTCTTAACTCCTGTTTCCAGCGATCCTGAAGGCTCACGCGGAAACAGGGGTATACAGCCCCATTCGGGCTGTGATAAATTGGCCCCAAAGTCTCAGTACTATAGTCTGGCAAACTACATACTACATTAATTGTCACTATTTTACAGGTACTGTATTTATTGAATGAATACTAATTGAATAATGTGCTGTGCTAGTGTGAAACTAAACTTAGCACTATTGCACCCCTAATATATGTTAGTTCAAACATTTTTTAAACACACTGGCAAGTGAAAAGAATGCTAAAACTGCCTTGTTTCACTTTAAGGCGGTTTTCATTTTACAGCGGGGCTCCGATCTCTAACCCGCTTATTACACCTAAAACATTTCTGGTTCCTAAATTTATGGTCTGGTTTCTAGACTTTGTTGAGCCCTGGTTGCTTTTACAATGTATACAGTTTACACACACATTCATTTTTCTATTATTTATATTAATTGCAGGAGGAACATTCAAGTCCAATTTGTAATACAACAAGATTACATAGAAGTACAATGAGAAGCACATTTGGACCAGTGTTTTGGACATCAGTCCATGTAAAACGTTAGAAGTAAGAGAATGTCAATGAATTACAGAGTTTTTTTTGATCCACAAGAAACAACAATTATAACTAGATAAAATAATATTTTCAGAAACAACCTTTTATAAGGTGTCTTTGTCTTATTTCCAAATTCATGGTAAATTAAGATATATAGGTAGACAATCTGCATTCAACGGTCTACCACTCCCTAGGTTTCCAGTCCATAGCATCATCATTCCTCCCTTTGCAGCTAGATGCCATGCTGTCTGTCATCAGACAAGTTCATTCACTTATCAATTTTGCATTTAAAGGGGCATAAAACCCCAATTTCTCTTGCAAGGTGTATCCAGTCCATGGATTCATTCTTTACTTGTGGGATATTCTCCTTCCCTACAGGAAGTGGCAAAGAGAGCACACAGCAGAGCTGTCCATATAGCTCCCCCTCTAGCTCCACCCCCTAGTCATTCTCTTTGCCGGCTCTAAGCACTAGGGTCTCTCTACGGGAGGGTAAAGTGAATGTGGTGTTAGAATTGTAGTTTTTACTATCTTTAATCAAAAGTTTGTTATTTTAAATGGTACCGGTTTGTACTATTTACTCTCTGGCAGAAAAGTGATGAAGATTTCTGCTGAGAGGAAAATGATTTTAGCATGTTGTAACTAAAATCCACTGCTGTTCCCACACAGGACTGAGGAGTACCAGAAAACTTCAGTTGGGGGGAGCAGTTTGCAGGGTGATCTGCAATAAGGTATGTTCAGTCATTTATTTCTAGACAAGACTGAGATAATGCTAGAAGAGACTGACAATATCCCCATGAGGGGAGGGTAAGCTATGTTCACAGACTTAGTAAGGAATTGAATGCTTACATAATAGGGCTGATATACTGGTTGACGCTTATTAAGGGCAATCGATTGTTTAGTTAAGGAAAAATCGTTTTGCAAGACACTTTGAAAGCCCTTTTGGGTTCTTTCTGGGGTTATTACCCACATGGCTGTTTTTTATTCACTTAGGAGTGATTTAGTAGGCCTCACAACTCTGGAGTAGAGTGGGAGGGGCCTAATTTCGAGCCTCAGATGCGCACTTAGAATTGCAGACAAGTTCATGCTCCTTCACATGGAGGGTCCTGCTGCTGTTTGAGGGCCTTAAAGAAGCTTTCATCCCCCAAATCTGATCCCTAAAGGCAGGTAGGGCCACAGCAAGGCTGTGGCAAGGTGCTGTAGTAATTTTAACCGGGTGTTGGCTTTAGGCTGCTCCGGTTTGGGCATTAAGGGGTTAATCGTTCTGCAACTTGTGGTGCAATATTATTAAGGCTTTAGGTACATATGGTGAAAATTTCAAAAGGATTGCTGCATTTTTCACTGTTTTGTAAAATTGTGTGCTCTTTTTATTACTTAAAGGCACAGTAACGTTTTTTCAAATTGTGTTTTTTATTTGATTAAAGTGATTTCCAAGCCTGCTTGTGTTTTCTACTAGTCTGTTAAACATGTCTGACACTAAGAAAAATCCTTGTTCAATGTGTTTAGAAGCCATGGTGGAACCCCCTCTCAGAATGTGTCCCACTTGTACTGATATGTCTATACACTTTAAAGATCATATTGTTGCACTTAAAAATGTGGCCCAAGATGATTCTCAGACTGAAGGTAACGAGGGTAGCCCGTCTGCCTCTCCCCAAGTGTCACAACCAGTTATGCCAGCGCAAGCGACGCCTAGTACCTCTAGTGCGTCTACCTCTTTTACATTGTAAGACTTAGCGGCAGTCATAGATAATTCTCTTACAGCCTTCTTATCTAAACTGCCCATCTTACCTGCAAAGCGTGATAGCTCCCTGTTAAGAACAGATGATGAGCATTCTGACGCTTTGGTAGCCGTATCCGATATACCCTCACAACGCTCTGAAGTGGGTGCGAGGGATTTTATGTCTGAGGGAGAAGTCTCTGATTCAGGAAGGGTTCCTCCTCAGATAGATTCAGATACATTGGCTTTTAAATTTAAACTAGAACACCTCCGCGTTTTGCTTAGGGAGGTATTAGCTACTCTGGATGACTGCGACCCTTTGGTGATCCCAGAGAAATTGTGTAAAATGGACAAGTACCTAGAGGTCCCTGTTTACATGGATGCGTTTCCGGTCCCTAAGAGGATTGCGGATATCGTTACTAGGGAGTGGTATAGACCAGGTGTTCCCTTTGTTCCCCCTCCTGTTTTTAAGAAAATGTTCCCCATATCTGACCCTGTGCGGGACTCGTGGCAGATATTCCCTAAGGTGGAGGGGGCTGTTTCTTCACTTGCTAAACGCACAACCATACCAATTGACTGTAACTACTGCAGCCGCTTTCTGGTTTGAGGCGCTGGAAGACTCGCTCCAGACGGAGACCTCATATGAGGAAATTATGGATAGAATTAAGGCTCTAAAGCTAGCTAATTCTTTTATCACTGACGCCGCTCTCCAAATAGCTAAGTTAGCGGCAAAAAATTCAGGTTTCGCCATTTTGGCGCGCAGGGCGCTATGGCTAAAGTCCTGGTCGGCCGATGTGTCGTCTAAATCCAAGCTTTTGAACATCCCTTTCAAAGGAAAGACCCTTTTCAGGCCTGAATTGAAAGAGATTATTTCAGAAATCACCGGGGAAAAGGCCATGCGCTCCCTCAGGACAAAGAACAAGGCTAATTTTCGTTCCTTTCATAATTTCAGGAACGGCCCGCTTCATCCTCTCTGGCTGCAAAGCAAGAGGGTAACGCTTCACAGCCCAAGGCAACCTGGAAGCCTTACCAGGGCTGGAATAAGGGTAAATTCAAAAAAGTGGAAAACAGCACACCTGAATCTTCTCTTGTGGGGCACGGAGCAACAGACTTGCCAAGTCCTCAGCACAATCACAAGTTTCAAAAAACTCCAGCCACCATGATAGTTAAAAGACCTTTATTTTCTTATCCTGGGTCCAAACATACAACGTTTCAAGCCAATATGGCTCTTAGTCATGTACTAAGAGCCATATTGGCTTGAAACGTTGTATGTTTGGACCCAGGATAAGAAAATAAAGGTCTTTTTTTTTTTTTTTTTTTTTTTTTTAATAATTTTTTATTGAAGTCTTGAGAAAATGTTACAAACAAGAATCATCCATAAGCTGTAATACATAATAACATAATGCGCATTGCTGTCACATAAACATGAAAAAAAAAAAAAAAGGGCTTAGATTGTGGTACCATTTGTCCACTAAAAAGAGTATAACTTAATCTGCAATAAAGTCATTAATATGGTGTACAGATCTGTGTAGCTGGTGTATTGATTATTTGTAGGAAGATATCAAAATCTGTCATGAGAGGTAGGCCTGAAAGAGTGGGATGTTCAAACAAGCCTAGTTGCCGTGTGATGGATGAGTCTGGGGTAGGAGAGATGAGACTTCATTTTTGTATTATATCATATATAATTTTCTCCTCAAAATACCATAGGGGCTACTCATGAGCCCATCAATTCTAATGAGATTATTATGCGAGGAGGTAGCCTTTGATGTGGCCACTCTTGGGCCAAAGTATATAAGGGGGGGGGGGGTGGATACAATGGGCAAAAGCCATTTTGATTGTTAAGGGAAGGGGGGGGAGGCGGAGGAGGCGGAGCCAGCCAAGACAGTCAAATGTATTAATAAAGGGAGTGAGAATAGGACATGTGATAACCATATAAAAATGGCTTCCCAGCAAGGAGGACATTTGCGAGAAGGGAGGGGCACTACAAACAATTTAGCTATGTTATAGTTTCTACCGGAGTGGGAGCGGTGTGAACTACTATATGCTGTAATAGCGCTGATCTCAAGGATAGAAATCCCACACTTACTTATAGTAGTGTAGGGAACATAGGGCTTGTCTACCAGAGCAAAAGCTCAACTCAAGTTATAGATGGGAAATAGGTCAACCAAATAGTCCATAGTGGCTTATGCTGAGTTCACGTTGGGATCCTGGTGTTGTTAAATGTGTTGATGGTGTTAATCTAATAGTGATAGGGATGAAGATCTAGAGCTACTATATATCTAATGGGGGAGGATGAGCTGGGATACTAACAAGCTCATTCAGAGGGTCCCATAATTGCTCATGAGATGGCATACTTAGTACCTTAAACTAGGTCCATAGTCTTGTAGGGATGGAATGTAATTTTATTCAGCACGTTATGTAAGCTAGGCTTTTGCTATTAAAAAAATTAATACTAGGATGGGTGGGTTAAAGAAGTTCAGCTGAAAGTTTTGCTTTCTAGAGGGCTCAGCATTTCTAGAGTGGATGACAAAGCTAATTCTATAGCTATATACTTAAGCATACCCCAAATAACCTTGTTATGTGAAAAGTAGTATTGCGTCTTATGATATTTACAGAATTTATCTAGCAGAAAAATGTATGAGCATATGACATGAAAACAAGTAAAAGGTGAATGAATATTCATTGACACGATGTATGAAGTCCCTCTGTCTAATTTTCATCGATAGGGTTATTAGAGAGAGTAGAGCTAAACATATTCAGGTATAAACCGAGGGACAGTCACATAACAATAACAATTCTTCCGCTAAGACATCAACAAGAGTATGTAAAACTGTTAGGTATAGTAAGTATTCCATATCTCAATTAACATAAAACAGGTTATCCTGAACTTCAAGTGAGTTAGTGCAACTTTAGAACATTAGATGTATTGAGGACTAAGAGGAGAGCTAATGGTAAACCCCAATACAAGAGAAAAGAAACCAATTCACATTATATGATAAGGATTTTTAGCCTCAGCTGACTAATTGAGCACTTCTATCTTCTATTAGCAATTGTTATTAATGAACTATAGGATAAACCTACCACTATGAGTCTGGTGATGCCTATACAGGGAGATCTAATAAAAAAGGAAAAGGACTAGAACAACACATATAGGTACCAATGCTCTTATACTATATATACTGAACAAGTCAAAACATTAGGTATGAAAACAATTTAAGCAAAACACAACCTCGCCACTCTCAGGATATTTAACAATGTTTCATGCCTCTCTAACATAGGCATAGCAAGAGGTTTGGCATACGATTTGAGTCAAGTATTCTAGAGACAATAAAATAATATCTCACTTCACATGCTAGTTATTTATCTGTTTAGCCAACTCCTATTTTTCTGAGGAGTAGAGGTTGAGATGGGAGATCACTGGAGATCACTAAAGGACCCCAACCATCGTTGGATGTCAAGCTACAGTGCCCGGTCTGGATACCAGCACCATGAGAATATAGTTCCAGAAGGAGCCGGGGTTTAAACTCCCGCAGTTTAGGGGACCAGCAGTCAGAGCCGGGTAAAACGCTCCTTTCCAGCTGAGTAGGTAAGGCGTATGGGTAGGTAGTTAAATCCCATGCTGAAGTGGTTTCGATAGGCCCCATCTCCGTAATACAGGACCTTATGGGATAAGAAATTGTAGGGAGGAACTGACCTCCGTGTCTCGAGCTGTCACCCCGGATATCCACTGCAGTGTGCCGCTTCCACAAGTGCATAGGATTTTCTCTCCAGGACGGAGGGCCGGCCGCATCCCCCCACTCTGGATCTGTACGAGGTGTAAGTGGGGTATCTTGCACATATAGTGAGGTGGTGTCCGCATGGCTCTTGGGTAAGTTACCGGTAAATAGCGGAGGACTCAGGGGCATTGTGGTGTGGCTGGTCCGCTCAGGTTGTGCTATAGGACAGAGCTTAAACCTGTTCTTGATCAGTCTGAATGAGGCTGCTGTAGGTTTCTTCTGTGTATCGGTGCCTAGTATGTCAGACCGCAAGCTGTTAGATGGGGCCACCGGATCAGCTCCAGAGGTGTGCTCGTCTGTGAGGACTGATGTATCACTGGAGCTTTGTAGAGAGGAGTAGGCTGTAATCTCAACTGGCTTCTGATCTAGTGGCCGGTGAGGGAACCATGCTGCTAGCTTGTTACTTAAAACGGCCAGGTTATGCTTTAGTTCACTATAGTAGGTTTGAAGGGATTGTTCTGTTCTATCCGCCCATCTATCCAGAGATTCCATTCTGATCTAAGATGGCGATTCGCGCCCTTGTAGCAAGATACTTGGCACCGGCTCTAGGTGCTGTTCTTCAGTAAAGTTCACGCTTAGCTCTCTCAGCTCATAGAAGGCAATTTAGGGTCGGTGAAAACTCAAAATAATTTATGAAAAGAGATCTCCTATATATACATACATTCACTATATAGAGCTAAAAATGAGGAGCTCCAAAAAAGTACGTCTGCTCCCTTTGCTAGCTGGCTCCGCCCCCCAAATAAAGGTCTTTTAACTATCATGGTGGCTGGTGTTTTTTGAAACCTGGAATAAGGGTAAACAGGCCAAAAAGCCTGCAGCTGCCACCAAGACAGCATGAAGGGGTAGCCCCCGATCCGGGACCGGATCTAGCAGGGGGCAGACTCTCTCTCTTCGCTCAGGCCTGGGCAAGAGATGTACACGATCCTTGGGCGTTAGATATTGTATCCCAGGGATTTCTTCTAGAATTCAAGGGTTCTCCTCCAAGGGGGAGGTTCCACATTTCTTATCTGTCTACAGATCAGACAAAGAAAGAGGCGTTTTTACGCTGCATAGAAGATCTACATACCATGGGAGTGATACACCCAGTTCCAATGGCAGAACAAGGGTTGTGTTTTTACTCAAACCTGTTTGTGGTTCCCAAAAAAGAGGGAACTTTCAGACCCATCCTGGATCTAAAAATTCTAAACAGATTCCTAAGAGTCCCATCATTCAAAATGGAGACCATTCGGACAATCTTACCAATGATCCAGGAAGGTCAATATATGACTACCGTGGATCTAAAGGATGCATACCTACACATTCCTATCCACAAATATCATCACTAGTTTCTCAGGTTTGCTTTTCTGGACAAGCATTACCAGTTTGTAGCTCTTCCTTTCGGATTAGCCACTGCTCCCAGAATTTTCACAAAGGTGCTAGGGTCCCTCCTGGCGGTTCTAAGACCGCGGGGCATAGCAGTAGCGCCTTATCTAGACGACATCTTAATTCAGGCGCCATCTTTCCAAACAACCAAGTCTCACACGGAGATTGTATTGGCCTTTCTAAGGTCTCACGGGTGGAAGGTGAACATCAAAAAGAGTTCTCTTACCCCTCTCACAAGGGTTCCCTTCCTAGGGACTCTAATAGACTCGGTAGAAATGAAAATATTTCTGACGGAGGTCAGAAAATTAAAACTCTTAACTACTTGCCGAGTTCTTGATTCCATTCCCCGGCCATCTGTGGCTCAGTGCATGGAGACAATCGGATTAATGGTAGCGGCAATGGACATAGTCCCATTTGCTCGGATACACCTCAGACCACTGCAACTATGCATGCTCAAATAGTGGAATGGGGATTATGCAGATTTGTCTCCTCAAATTCACTTGGACCAGGAGACCAGAAATTCTCTTCTCTGGTGGTTGTCTCAGGATCACCTGTCTCAGGGAATATGTTTCCGCAGACCAGAGTGGATCATTGTAACGACCGACGCCAGTCTGTTAGGCTGGGGTGCGGTCTGGGACTCCCTGAAAGCTCAGGGCTTATGGTCTCGGGAAGAAAAGCTTCTCCCGATAAACATTCTGGAACTGAGGGCGATATTCAACGCTCTTCAGGCATGGCCTCAACTAGCTGCGGCCAAATTCATCAGATTTCAGTCGGACAACATCACGACTGTAGCTTACGTCAATCATCAGGGGGGAACAAAGAGTTCCCTAACGATGATGGAAGTAACCAAAATAATAAGGTGGGCGGAGGATCACTCCTGCCAACTTTCAGCAATTTACATCCCAGGAGTAGACAACTGGGAGGCGGATTTCCTAAGTCGCCAGACTTTTCACCCGGGGGAGTGGGAACTCCACCCGGAGGTGTTTGCCCAGCTGACTCAGCTATGGGGCACTCCAGAGTTGGATCTGATGGCGTCCCGTCAGAACACCAAACTTCCTCTCTACGGGTCCAGGTCCCGGGACCCCAAGGCGGTATTGATAGATGCTCTAGCAGCGCCTTGGTCCTTCAGTCTAGCTTATGTTTTTCCACCGTTTCCCCTTCTCCCTCGTGTGGTCGCCAGAATCAAGCAGGAGAAGGCTTTGGTGATTCTGATAGCACCTGCGTGGCCACGCAGGACTTGGTATGCAGACCTAGTGGACATGTCATCTGTCCCACCATGGATACTGCCAATGAGGCAGGATCTTCTAATACAAGGTCCATTCAAGCATCCAAATCTAGTTTCTCTACGTCTGACTGCTTGGAGATTGAACGCTTAATTCTTTCAAAGCGTGGTTTCTCTTAGTCAGTTATAGATACTCTGATTCAGGCTAGAAAGCCTGTCACCAGGAAAATCTACCATAAGATATGGCAGAAATATCTGGGTTGGTGTGAATCCAAGGGTTACTCATGGAGTAAGATTAGGATTCCCAGGATATTGTCCTTCCTCCAAGATGGATTGGAGAAAGGATTGTCAGCTAGTTCCTTAAAGGGACAGATATCTGCTCTGTCTATCCTTTTACACAAGCGTCTGGCAGAGGTACCAGACGTTCAAGCGTTTGCTCAGGCTTTAGTCAGAATCAAGCCTGTCTATAAACCTGTGGCTCCGCCATGGAGTCTAAATCTAGTTCTTTCAGTTCTTCAAGGGGTTCCGTTTGAACCTTTGCATTCCATAGATATTAAGTTATTATCTTGGAAAGTTTTGTTTTTGGTAGCTATATCTTCTGCTCGAAGAGTTTCAGAATTATCTGCCTTACAGTGTGATTCACCTTACCTGGTGTTCCACGCAGATAAGGTAGTTTGGCGTACCAAGCCTGGTTTTCTTCCTAAAGTTGTTTCTAACAAGAATATTAACCAGGAAATAGTTGTTCCTTCTCTGTGTCCTAATCCTTCTTCGAAGAAGGGACGTCTGTTGCACAATCTTGATGTGGTTCGTGCTTTAAAATTCTATTTACAAGCAACCAAGGATTTCAGACAAACATCCTCCTTGTTTGTTATCTATTCCGGTAAGAGGAGAGGTCAGAAAGCGACTGCTACCTCTCTTTCCTTTTGGCTGAAAAGCATCATCCGTTTGGCCTATGAGACTGCTGGCCAGCAGCCTCCTGAAACAATTACTGCTCATTCTACTAGAGCAGTGGCTTCCACATGGGCTTTCAAAAATGAGGCTTCTGTTGAACAGATTTGTAAGGCAGCGACTTGGTCTTCACTGCATACTTTTTCCAAATTTTACAAATTTGATACTTTTGCTTCTTCAGAGGCTATTTTTGGGAGAAAGCAGTGGGGCCTTCCATTTAAGGTACCTGTCTTGTTCCCTCCCTTCATCCGTGTCCTAAAGCTTTGGTATTGGTATCCCACAAGTAAAGGATGAATCCGTGGACTGGATACACCTTG